>NC_090742.1:8360922-8364542 GCF_036898095.1 Palaemon carinicauda
CCTGGCGAACGCCAGACTGGGGTTCGAGTCCCGCTCGAACTCCTTAGTTTCTTTGGTCGCTGCAACCTTACCATTTGTGAGCTAAGGATGGGGGAGTTTTGGGGGAGCCTATAGGTCTATCTGCCAAGTCATCAGCAGCCTTTGCCTGTTCCTCCTTGGTCCTAGCATGGGTGGAGAGGGGGCTTGGGCGCTTATCATACGTATATATGGTCAGTCTCTAGAGCATTGTTCTGTTTGTCAGGGCAATATCACTGTCCCTTGCCTCTGCCATTCATGAGTCGCCTTTAAGCCTTTAAAAGATAAAATTACCTATATAGGATATCAAATATGCAAATAAAAGTGGGATTTGCGTCATCTGACTTGCCAAAGAATACTGTTTTGTATAAAGAATCATAAAAGAAATACAAAGTAATTCGATTATAAAAAGTAAATCACTTTAAAAAAAAAAAAACACCAATGGTCTGACGAGAAACAGATTTATAAAATTGCAAAGATAATCCAAGACTGGATACTAAACAATTTAATTTCATTAACGGTTATTTGCCAAAACAACAAGAAAAATAGCTAACCGCTGTACATTGTAGATGGTAACGCTGTGTTTAGCAAAAGAGAAACTGTTGGCAACGCTGCTTGGAAATCAATGTCGCTGGGTTTGTAAACACAGGATAAAAAGCTTCTATATTAGTTCTACGAACTGTTGTAGAGAAAAATATCATTTGCTGAAAAGCACTTCATAAAACTAAAGGGGCACTCAGTAGAGCAAAGTCCTCCGTGCGGCAGATTATTTCTCGACCTTTTGGTCGACCTTGACCTTTGACCTTGACATGTATTAAATGGCGTGGATTTTCATACACCCACATAAGAACCAAGTTTAAAGTCTCTGTGGCATCGATGTCCAAAGTTCTGGCTGATTACATGAATTGGACATTTTGCTTGGCCGTGACCATGAGGTTTGACCTTGACTTTCCAAAATTCAACCATTTCCAGCTTTTTACATAACAGTCAATCCATGCAAGTTTCATTACTCTACAATTAAAAATTTTGCCAGGAAGCTGTTCTCAAACAAATACGCACACAATCAAACACACAAACACAGGCGAAAACGTAACCTCCTTCCAACTTCGATGGCGGAGATAATTAATAAAAATGCGACTTGGTATAACATACAGTGTTGCCAATATTTCCTCTTTTGCTAAACACAGCGTTACCAGCTACAATGTACAACCGACAGACATCTGTACAAATATTATTTCATATACGAAATTGTTCGAGTTGTTTCGGTATGATATTGCCTATCTTGTGCTGACCAAATGCTATAACTTGTCAGATATGAAAATAATATAACTTCTTATTGAGATTTATTAGTAAAAAAAAGAAAACAAAAACCTCACACTAAAATAGTGATAAAGATACTTCTGTCATTACTCCAAGTTTATGGAAGGCACTTCTTTAAAGGGTGTGCGCATGCGTGTATAACTGGTAACGAGATGAAAAAAGAACAAACAAACGGAGATAAAAGCTGCATTGTTCCAGCCTTTTCCTCCCCATACAACATAGCTTCCCTTTCTCTTCTCCTTTGAATAGAAGACAGATTAATTATATATACCTTACATCTAAAATGCACCTTATCTCTATTAAACCACCCATTGTTAAGGAGAAAACCTTTGACATATGGGGAACTTCAAACGTAAAAAAGAGCAATGCATAATACATAGACCTTCATAAGGATTAGACAATTGTCATAAACGCTGAACAAAGGAAGTCTTTATTATGTGAGACGTTTTGGGCTTTATGGAAAGATCTAGTTAAATGGACTTCATTAGGAATGGAGCAGAAAAAGCTTCATTTATTCGTGTTGTTTGAATAGAAGCATGTTCGCCCTCTCTTTTTATGCTTGATTATTTCCGTCTATAAGTCTTTATTCTTCGTGTTGTTGTGGTCTTTGCATGTTTCTTCAATTATTATTATTATTATTATCATTATTATTATCATTATTATTATCATTATTATTATCATAGTTCTTGGTCTTGTTGTTTTTTAATAACGCTGATGAATATGCCCCATAATTAATAACGGTATTATATATGTCCCAAGATTAAATAACGGTTATGAATATGATCCAAGATTAATAATTGTATTAAATATGATCCAAGATTAATAATAACGGTTATGAATATGAGGCAAAATTAATACTAGTAAAGATATGACCTAAGATTAATACCGGTGATGAATATGACCCGAAATTTATAACGGTAAAGATTATGACCTACAGATTAATACCAGTGACGAATATGACCCTAAATTAACAGCATTAAATATTATGACCTAAGATTAATACCGGTGATGAATATGACCCAAAATTAATAACAGTAAAGATTATGACCTAAGATTAATACCGGTGATGAATATGACCCAAAAATTAATAACAGTAAATATTATGACCAAAGATTAATACCAGTGATGAATATGACCCTAAATTAATAGCATTAAATATTATGACCTAAGATTAATACCGGTGATGAATATGACCCAAAATTTATAACAGTAAATATTATGACCTAAGATTAATACCGGTGATGAATATGACCCAAAATCAATAACAGTAAATATTATGACCTAAGATTAATACCGGTGATGAATATGACCCAAAATTAATAACAGTAAAGATTATGACCTAAGATTAATACCAGTGACGAATATGACCCTAAATTAATAGCATTAAATATTATGACCTAAGATTAATACCGGTGATGAATATGACCCAAAATTAATAACAGTAAAGATTATGACCTAAGATTAATACCGGTGATGAATATGACCCAAAATTAATAACAGTAAAGATTATGACCTAAGATTAATACCGGTGATGAATATGACCCAAAATTTATAACAGTAAATATTATGACCTAAGATTAATACCAGTGATGAATATGACCCTAAATTAATAGCATTAAATATTAAGAACTAAGATTAATACCGGTGATGAATATGACCCAAAATTAATAACAGTAAAGATTATGACCTACGATTAATAACAGCGATGAATATGACCCTAAATTAATAGCAGTAAATATTATGACCTAAGATTAATACCAGCGATGAATATGACCCTACCCCCAAAAGGATGTACTGGTACGTTTCACAAAACCCATCCCTTTACCCCCATGGACGTACCGGTACGTCCTTGCAAAAAATGCTATACAAATTATTTTTTTTCATATTTTTCATAATTTTTTTTAAAAATTCAGGCATTTTCCAAGAGAATGAGACCAACCTGACCTCTCTATGACAAAAATTAAGGCTGTTAGAGCAATTTAAAAAAAATATACTGCAAATGTGCTGGGAAAAAAATAACCCCTTGGGGGTTAAGGGTTGGAAATTTCCAAGAGCCTGGGGGTAAAAGGGTTAATTAACAGGGTAAAAACAGCTGATGGCCAGTAGTGCATTTTTCACTTTGACCCTCGTCCTAGGTGCTCGTGGGACGATGAGGTGGACCCTGTAACTTTAATTCTCAGGTGTGTAGTTAAGAAAAATAAAAACCACTTAAGAAACTTTCTCCTATGCATAATACAAACCATCGGCCTTTAATAGGAAACTTATCCCAAGAAAGGAGGAAGTTC
>NC_090742.1:8365042-8372542 GCF_036898095.1 Palaemon carinicauda
ATATATATATGACGGAATGGTATTCGTGAGATGTTGTAATATTCCCTCTATTTTACATGAACTTATGAGAGAAACTTTTGCAGGCTTATTTCACATGTAATTGTACGTGCTGATTACGCCACACATTATGTAAGAAAAGTTAAAAGCTACTAATCAGAAAATAAAGTATCAAAGAGGGTTTATGTTTGCATCATATTAATTTTACAAAGGCTGGAATCACCTGCTAATGATATTCCACAAAACACAAGACATTCTTATCATTACATAATCCATTTTGCATTTTTAATTTTTTTTTTTTAAATCCCACAACTATAATACCACCGAGGAGCTTATCGAATTACCTATACAGTTGAAAATTTGCATTAAAAAAGTGTAAATGCCTGGCAACATTTATTCCAGGATTTTTACCTTCCTAAAAACGGTTATATTGACGTTAAGGAGTGATATTACGGTCAGACACCAGTGGAGGATAATAAGAAAGTAAGGTAAAATTACGGTCTCCTGTATTTTACTGAAATACATTTGAGAACAATGTATTTTCACGGAGAATTTCAGATTAAAATTACGTTTTATATTCTAACAGTGTAGACAAAGCATCGCTTTTTCAATGTTTCTATTTTATTGTTCTAATTTATTTTCCCGCAATCAGCTTTGTTTTTGTTTTTTCTCTTAAATGTTTCCTTTCATCCATTGTTAAATATCTTTTCACCTCCTAATTACCTACACTTTTTTCGCGCATATTTTTAAATGTCTTTCTGTTTTAGCAATTACAAACGGGGAAAAACATTTCGGATTTTTTTCGGGAAAGGCGGGATTAGCTTTCGGTTTTTTTTCGGAAATGTTAACTTTTTTGCAAAATGTTTTCTATTTCTCAAGAAAAAAAGAGTTTTTCTCGCCACCAATATCCCATAATCCAAAGGATTATTATCTTCTCGCGTTTCCACAATGTGGAAACTTCGAGAAAATAATTATTTTCTTTTTTAAAAGATCTATAAATTTGACTATCATTGTTATTATTTTTATCAGTATTATTATCAATGGGATTTTTTACTACCAATGGCTTTTATTATTATCAATGTTGTTATTATGATCAATGTCAGTATTATTATCAATGTCATTGTTATTATCAATGTCATTATTATTACCAATGTTGTTATTATTATCAACGTCATTATTATTATCAATGTAATTTTTATTATCAATGTCATTGTTATTATCAATGGCATTGTTATTATTAATGGCATTATTATCATTATCAATGTCATTGTTATTATCAGTCATTATTATCAATGTCATTGTTATCATCAATGCCATTATTATTATCAATGTCATTATTACCAATGTCATTGTTATTATCAACGCCATTATTATTATCAATGCCATTTTTATTATCAATGTCACTAGCATTATCGTTATTAATGTATTTGTATCCATTAAAAATTATCAGAATATTTTGAGAAATATTTAAGAAACGGGAAAAAAATAATTTGGAGCTTTATTACATTAGTGAGCTTCAATTACAAACTTGAATCTTTAGGTTTTTCAAAAATAATGGCAAAATTTTTTATTAACACTTGAACTCTATCATACACACTACTTTATTTTTCGTAACTAATTCTAAACATCAGCTATCGATTAATTCACACGGTGGGTCGGGAAAGACTGTAATTTCACCCCAATGTTAAAAATTCCGATTTTTTAGAGCCTCTGGTGGCATGGTTGATAGCGCCTTTGCCTTCCTTTCATTTGGAGAGGCTACAGCTCCATTTCAGTAATCGGTAGAAATTTATTTATATTTCAGCACGATATTGTGTTGGTTTTGCTCCATATATATACATACATATATATATATATATATATATATATATAATATATATATATATATATATATAATATATATATATATATATATATATATATGTATATATACAACAACAAAAACAAATGCAGCCGTTTTTAGTACGCTGCAGTACATAGGCCTCAGGCATGTCCATATTTATGTCTGGGGTTTGGCCATTTTCATCCCTACGCTGGCCACTACAGATTAGTGATGGTAGGATATTTTAGTCTGATTGCGCAGAGAAACCCAACCAAGTATGGGTAGCCCTATCTAGTACTGATTTGCTGACCATGGCGATACACAAACCTTTTCCTCACGTTTAGGTATCCCCAATCAAAAAGTATATATATATATATATATATATGTGTGTGTGTGTGTGTGTGTGTGTGTGTGTATATATATATATATATATACATACATATATATATGAAGCAATAATGAAACGATGCAGTTTCCATCTCCTTTGAAGAGGAATTTACAAAGCCCTGGATTCACACCTGTTGCACAAGGGTACATTTTTCGACATCGTCTGACCGGGAAATATATTGCAACACTTGGGTAACATATTTCATATCCACCAGTTATAGATAGATAATCTTTTTATTTTCTAGCGTGATGAATAGATATTTTTTATTATTATTTTCAAGCGTGCAACACGATTTCAAAAATAAAATGTGGTAAATCATGTATTTTTTATAAAAATAAATGTTTTGGGTTCCAGAAATCTGTTTGAATTTATCGGATTATAGTTTCTCTGATTTCAATATTTTAACGTCTTTAAAAGTTAAAAGCTTAATGAAATTTGAATTCTTGTTTATAGACATTTTTTTTGTCTAATTCATGTTTTATTAATTAGGTTTAATTATTCCTTCCCGAATCTACTTGGTTTGATAATATAACCTCTTTTAAAGGTTTAAAGGTTTTAAAGGCCACTCATGAATGGCAGAGGCAAGGGACAGTGACATTGCCCTAGGAAGCAGGACTCTGCCCTAGAGACTAACCATATTACATATGATCAGCGCCCAAGCTAGGACCACCGAGGGTCAGGCAATGGCTGCTGATGACTCAGGTTCCCCAGGAGGAGGGCGAGGTTGCAAAGACTAAAGGAACTAAGGAGTTTGAGCGGGACTTGAACCCCAGTCATTCATGAGCGGCCTTTAAGACTTTACAAAAATACAAGTGACAAAAGAAAAAAAAAAAAATTAATATTAATGTCTAAATTGAATCATTGTTAGAAGGATACTACCTTTATGAAAATAAAAATGGTGAATAAAATACCAAATACCTATACAAAAATTATGAACCGAAATGTGTAGTTTTTATCTACCACCAACAATTCGACTATGTTATGGATGAAACAATATAGAACACTCATTCAAAGACGCCATCTAACGCCAGAATTCCCAGACTCACAAAACCATCTTGAGGACATGTCAACCAAGACATAAATGCCACTGTCGAGGCCTCTTGGTAACATTCCTGCCCGATGTTCTACCACACTGGCGTTCGAGTCCCGGTCAAACTCGATAGTTTCTTACAGTGTCTGCAACCTCACCATCCTTGTGAGCTAAGGATGCGAGTTTTGGGAGAGCCCACAAAGTCTGGCTACTGAGTTATCAGTAGTCATTACCTGGGCTTCCCTGGTCCTACCTTGGGTGGAGAAGGGGCTTGGTCATTTTCTACCGCAGTGTCCTGCAAGCTAGGGCAATGCCACTGTCCTTACCTCTGCCATTCATGAGCGGCCTTTAAATAGTTTTATAGTTTTTTATACTTTTATAGTTTTTATACTATTATTATTATTATTATTATTATTATTATTATTATTATTATTATTATCATTATTATTACTACTACTACTACTATTATCATTATTACTAGGTAAGCTACAACCCTAGTAGAAAAAGCAAGATGCTATAAGACCAAGGGCTCCAACAAGAAAAAAATAACACAATGAGGAAAGGAAAGGAAATAAGGAAATAAATAAACGATATGAGAAATAATGAATAATCAAAATAGAATATTATAAAAAAAATATCTGTATTAATGTTGTTACTGTTTTTTATAATATTCTTTTTTAATCATTCATTATTTCTCATATCGTTTATTTATTTCCTTATTTCCTTTCCTTTCATCATTGTGTTATTTTTCCTTGTTGGAGCCCTTGGTCTTATAGCATCTTGCTTTTTCTACTAGGGTTGTAGCTTACCTAGTAATAATGATAATAGTAGTAGTAGTAGTAGTAGTAGTAGTAGTAGTAGTAGTAGTAGTAGTAGTAATAATAAATAATAATAATATTATTATTATTAATAATAATATTATTAATATTATTATTATTATTAATATTATTATTATTATTATCATTAGAAGCTAAGCTACAACCCTAGTTGGATAAGCAAGATGCTATAAGCCGAAAGGCTCCAACAGTGAAAAATAGCCCAGAACGGAAAGGAAACAAGGAAATGAAAATATTACAAGAGAAGAATACAATAAAAATAAAATACTACTTCTACTACTACAAATAATAATAATAATAACAACAACAAAAACAACAACAATAACAACAGAGTAATTAAAATGCCATCTGAAAGGCAATTCGCTTCAACTCGACCAAGAAAAGAAAACGGAGAGAACAGACAGCTTTGTGTCGTTACTCAGTTAATTCGTCCTGTTCGAGTCTCTCCAATTAAGAGAACAGACAGAGGAGTTGCACTCTCAGGCTCTAATTGAGACAGGCAGTTATTCAGATCGCTTCTGTAAGTCCTGACGGTACACCAGAACTTGAAATGCGTTATTTGTTTGATCGAGTTGGCTATCTGTGTGGCTTTTAGATATATTGATCATATTAATGGTATGTAAGGTAAGCACATAGCTCTCTCTCTCTCTCTCTCTCTCTCTCTCTCTCTCTCTCTCTCAATACACTTAATATTATCATTATTACTATTATCATTATTATTATTATTACTTGCTAAGCTACAACCCTAGTTGGAATAGCAGGATGCTATAAGCCCAGGGGCTCCAACAGAGAAAATAGCCTAGTGAGGAAAGGAAACAAGGAAAAATTAAATGTTTGAGAAGAGTAACAGCATTTAAATTATTATCTCATATTTAAACTAAAAACTTCAACAAAACATGGAGGAAGAGAAAGAAGACAGAACAGTGCGCTCGAGTGTACCCTCAAGTGTGTGTGTGTGTATATATATATATATATATATATATACATATGTGTGTGTGTGTGTGTGTGGGTGTGTGTGCGCGTGTAATTTGATTGGTAATGTTTAATCATACTAATGGTAAGTACGGTAAGTACATAGCTATAGAAACAGTAAAATTGTTAGAATTTATTTAGAAATTTTTACATCACGTGCTGAATTAATGTTTTATCTCCTATGAATATCAAAATAAATAGGGATTATTTATTTATGGAAGAATGCATATGAACGCTCTCTCTCTCTCTCTCTCTCTCTCTCTCTCTCTCTCTCTCTCTCTCTCTCATACATAAACAAACACACATACACACACACACACACACACATATATATATATATATATATATGTATGTACATATATATATATATATATGTATATATATATATATATATATATAAAGTATGTATGCATATATCATACTTGCAAAGGCCTACATACGTATATAATTTCAAAGGACTTGCAAACTCTTACGAACTCATTGACACTCTTTAGCAGAAATAAATCGATTTAATCAAAAACATAAAAATAAATTAGTTAAGTAGGTTATACAATATTCACATAATTACACAATAAATTAAATCATTTCAAAGGACTCGCAAACTCTTATGAACTCATTAAAACTCTTTAGCCGAAAAAATTCTATTCAGACAACAGAAAAATAAAGACATTTATTCGTGTGGGGGGCGGGGAAGGGGTGGCAGGCAAACCAAATGATTACGTATGCAAAGCCGGGCTCGATACACGAAGGAAAAAGATACCAAAGTAACCAAAAACTTCGTCCATATTTTCTGCTTTTAACGACCAAGAGATTAAAGGAGACTCGAAGAACTGGATTAAGTTTTTATCAGAGGCAACGTTTTTTTTTTTTTTTCGTTCCTCTTCGCTAACGAAGTATTTTTGCACCTTTTTTTGCTCATTACCTCACGCGATTTTCCTTTGTCTTTAACGGGTTGAAACGTTTTGTTACGTTTTCAACGCACGATTCAATTATAGGAAACGTTTAACTTGTATTTTTCTTTCTCTTGATTACCATTAAGTGACGTCTCCGCGTTCAACAGCGATGGAAAAGATAAGGTTGTTTTGTAAACAGTTATAAAGAAATAAACACAGTAGCATTTATTTATTTCTGTTCCATTGCTACTTATCTTTCGATATTATTGTAAATTTATTAATGCAATATCTTATTCTAATCCTATTAGTTCCACGGTTGTATTTTATTTTTATAACATCATCATCATCATCATCTCCTCCAACGCCTATTGACGCAAACGGCATCGGTTAGATTTAGCCAGTCGTCTCTATCTTGAGCCTACAAATCAATACTTCTCCGTTCATCATCTACTTCGCGCTTCATAGTCCTCAGCCATGAAGTCCTGGGTCTTCCAACTCTTCTAGTGCCAGTGGAAATCAATACATTATTAGGCATAAATTTTCTACCTAATAAGTACAAAGAAATTACGAAATAAAAAGTAATTTTCTTTTACATAAGAGATACTTAAACTCCTTAAATAATCCCACAAAAATATTAAAGAAAGGTATTTTAGAGGCCAAAAAAAATAAATAAATCTACTTACAAAAAGTGATTTCTAGAAAGATAAGTGTCTGTAAAAATCATCACATAGTGAAGCAAAATATTCCGACGTGAAAATATAAATAAATACTTATTTGGTATGCTCGCATGACGTTTAAAAAGTCCATCATAATTACGATTTCATGAAATTTACTCATAACTTTGAAGTCATTTTCCATTAATTTAGAAATATCTTACGATTGCTATGAACTTAAGTTTTATATTAATGTTATTTATATGTTAACATTATCTTATTCTTATGTTATCTTAATGTTAACATAATCTTATTCTTATGTTATTTTAATGTTAACAATATCTTAACGGATCATTTAAATCTCATAAATTATTTTCTGCAAATGGCAAACAATTACAGAAGATACGAAAAAGAAAATAGTAAACTATAGCGAAATAATTGTAATTAGCTAATAAAAATTGAAAAATAATATACTTAAAATAAAATACATTACGACTAAATCTTGAAATATTTAATTTACACAATAATATATTGCTATAATAATACAATAAGTATTACATAACACGACTATGATTTTGTACTTAGCTTTAGCTGCTTATCAACTATTATTGATGACAACTCACGGAAGAATAATTAATCCTTCTGTTTTGTTCTTTGTATAAATGAATAAATTACTTCTATTGTTTTAAAACAGATTTGACAGTGACCCTGTTCTTAATATATAGTGTATACTCTCTCTCTCTCTCTCTCTCTCTCTCTCTCTCTCTCTCTCTCTCTCTCTCTCACACACACACACACATTTTAACATGACCCTGTTCAAAGTATATATATCCGAAATAACCTCTCTCTCTCTCTCTCTCTCTCTCTCTCTCTCTCTCACACATTTTAACATGACCCTGTTCAAAGTAT
>NC_090742.1:8375042-8377542 GCF_036898095.1 Palaemon carinicauda
ACATATGATCAGCGCCCAAGCCCCCTCTCCACCTAGGCCCGGCAAAGGCTGCTGATGACTCAGCAGATAGACCTATAGGCTATCCCCAAGCACCCCATCCTTAGCTCACAAGGATAGTGAGATTCCAGCGATCAAAGATACTAACGAGTTTGAGCGGGACTCGAACCCCAGTCTGGTGTTCACCACTCAGGGACGTTACCACATCGTTTTCCACAACTCTTTGTTATAAATTAAGAATCATGGCGTATTCAATTTAAAACCATAAAAATGAAGATGTCCTTATGAAATTTAAATAGACTTCAGAGGCCCTGCTTCGGAAATAAATCTAAAAATACCGCTGGCATAATACAACACATCCAGTCCAAGAATCTTGTCAAGGATGAACCTGCCATCCTCACCTTAAGCTTCTTCGGTTCTCACTGTTAATAGTAAAGAATGTTTTATTTTCAATAATGTCTAAAGCATCAATAAGAAAAAAATTAACTTCCTATTTTAAACCAGCGTTATTTTATTCTTTATAATCACTATAGACATTGAAAACAGTCCTATACTCTATCATGCCATTCAATATTTAAGTTTTCCTTGACTCTTGCGATCAACAGAAACCGATCTGGATAATCACAAAATTCACTTTCTCAATTAACTAAAAGTATCACGGGAGAGGACAATGCAAAGCCTAATTATGTGAGTAAAGGCGATTATGATGAAAATGAAGATGATAAATCTAAATGATAAAGACGAAAATGAGATAGACGGGAGGAAAATCTTGCAAATGACCACAACTTTATTTACCTTTTGTGATTTTTTTTATTTGGGGGGGGGGGCTTACACCGAAAAAGCTTACTACTGTTGTCATTTTTAGTAACTTTTTACAATCGATAACGAGATTAGCAAGAAAAGAAAAAATTGCAATAAATTCATTTAAGTTTTCTGATTCATTATTTTTCTTTACCCCTTGCGCAAAAAAAAAAAAAAAAACTGTTGACAGTTTTAATAACTTTTATAATCGTTAACGAGATTAGCAAGCAAAGAGAAAATCGTGCAAATGGCAATAAATTTATTTAATTTTTTTTTTATTCATTATTTTTCTTTGCCCCTTGTAGCCAAAGGCTTAGCTTCATTGCTAGTTATAACAACTTTTCATAACAGATAAAAAATAAAAAAAATCGAGCAGATGGCCATAACTTATTTAACTTTTGTGATTCATTATTTCTATTTTCCCCTTGCACAGGAAAAAAAAAAACTTTTTGTAACCGATGGTGAGATAATAAGGCAAATAAAAAAAACAAAAAACAGTCGGATTGATTTTTTTTTTTTTTAGATTTTGTTGAGAACCACGATATAAAAAGTGTTACAAAGTAATCATTCCAATAATTAAAAGGAGAGCGTTTCATAATATTCATCTATCAGAAGGTATATCTGACAGTATTTCTCTGCAATCTATTTCATAAACATTAATTTATGGGTAATACAGATCAGACTTATATAAGAAGTAGAGTCAATATCATACTATAAGAAATAAAAGAAAATACTAAAAAGTGCAACGACGAAAAATAACGGAAATAAAATCTAGAGCTTAATGTTACATGTCATAACTATAACACCAAAATATAGATTCTAATCTAAATAATATTAGTAATGGGGTAACCTGCAGAAAAAAAAATATAAAAAAAAATAGTGCATTTGATTGAGTTCCTTTAATATTTCTTTCATTATGTATTTCGCTCGTCATTTCATCTTTGCGTATACGGGTTTAAAAGTCGCTCATGAATGGCAGAGGCTAGGGACAGTGACTGACCATATATCCATATCAACAGCACCCATGCACCCTCTCTACCCAAGCTAGGACCAAGGAGGGCCAGACAATGGCTGCGTAACTCACTAGGTAGACCTATACACTATTCCACGCCCCGACCCTTGAGCACAACTCGAACCCCCGCCCAGCAGATCACCAGGCAGGGATGTTTCCAATATGCTACCATTGGAATGCAATGAAAATATAGAAATAACATCAGTGGTGCAAGAGAATAAAGGGTTCGAGTCCCACTCAAACTCGTTAGTTCCTTTGGTTGCTGCAACCTCACCGTCCTTGTGAGCTAAAGATGGGAGGTTTGGGGGATTCTATAAGTCAATTTACTGAGTCATCAGCAGCCATTGCCTGGCCCTCCTTGCTCCTAGCTTGGGTGGAGAGGGGGCTTAGGCACTGATCATATGTATATATGGTCAGTCTCTAGGGTCTTGTCCTGCTTGATAGAGCGATGTCACTGACCTTTGCCTCTGCCATTAACGAGCGGCCTTTAAACTTTTAAAAGAAGGAAGGTTATAAGAGCCCACAAAAACAGAAACTGAACTACTTAACCAGTTGATTTCAAATTTCCAATAACAAAACATACTCTCATTCTTAGTCTACTGCAAGAAAAAGCCTCAAACATGTCTTTGTTGATCTTGGTGATACGCAAACCCTTTCATCTTGTTAAGGTATCCCCACTCAGAAAGGGCA
>NC_090742.1:8380042-8408575 GCF_036898095.1 Palaemon carinicauda
GCTGTAATTTGGCTACCAATAATAATAATAATAATAATATATATATATATATATATATATATATATATATATATATATATATATATATATATATATATATAATCTATCCCTATTCAAATCAACTAACTGATAAGGAGGCATTAAATTACATTCCTCACATTTTCCCGATTGCGCTTATATGACCAACGATAATTTCCTTCCACCAGATGAAGGATCTCAAGAAAATCCTCTTTGGGGACATTTTTTTCTTCGGGGGTAACAAAATGCAACGCTCACTCGTCCAGGTTCCTTCCCAATGATCAGACGGAGGCGTGGGAGTGAGAATGATCAAAGAAAGATGAAGAGGAAGGGAACACTTCAAAGGTCTTTGCCAAAACCAGCATCCAAGAGTTTGATTAGATATTCTCGGAGGCACAGTCTTTAATTCTAATAACGCTATCTTTCGTGAGGTCTTTAAAGATTTTTCTCATTTTCATTCAAGGCATTGGACGTATACTGCTACGGGTACCATGCCCTTCCACTGTCTTGGGTTGGTGTTCTCTTGCTTGAGGGTACACTCGGGCACAATATTCTACCCTTTTTCTCTTCCTCTTGTTTTTAGAGTTTATATAGGAGGTATTTATTTTAATGTTACTGTTCTTGAAATATTTTATTTTTCCTGGTTTCCTTTCATTACAGGGCTATTTTCCCTGTTGGAGCCGGTGGGCTTATAACATCCTGCTTTTCCAACTAGTGTTATAGCTTAGCAATTAATAATAATAATACAAATAATGATACAATAAAGGCGACCGCTATTGTCAATCAAATTAATTAATAGAATTTTGTGTTTTAATACTGTCGTTGGCTACATCATTTAATCTATTTTATCTATAACCTAACTATCCTTGTAAGTTAAGGGTGGGGCGTATGGGGGAGACAATAGGTCTACCTAGTGAGTCATCAGCAGCCATTGTCTGGCCCTCCCTTGGGCCTGGTCCTAGTTTGGGTGCAGAGGGGGCTTGGGCGCTGATCATAATTATGTAATAGGGTCAGTTTCGGGACTAGGGCATTGTCACTGTCCCTTTAAACCTTTAAATCTTTACTTAATTGGTAAATTTTTATAAAAAAAAATTTAAATTCGTGAAGGTACACTCGGGCACACTATTCTATCTAATTTCTCTTCCACTTGTTTTGTTAAATTATTTAAAGTTTATATATGAAATATTTATTTTAATGTTGTTACTGTCCTTAAATTATTTTATTTTTCCGTGTTTCCTTTCCTCACTGGGCTATTTTCCCTGTTGGGGCCCCTGGGCTTATAGCATCCTGCTTTTCAAATTTGGGTTGTAGCTTAGAAATTAATAATAATAATAATAATAATAATAATAATAATAATAATAATAATAATAATAATAATAATAACGAATGTATTTTTGCTATGATCTAAAAATGTTCTACGAAGATATTATCAGAAATAATTACGACGGAAAATGAAATTATTCTTTCAAATGACACCCCCTCCCCACCACCAGACACTGGTTTATGCGGAAACGAAGTGCTTGATAAGAGCCACTTGTGATGAATATTAAATTGTCGTATTTGTCAAACTGTTTGATTAATACCAGACGTCAAAATCTTCCTTTAAACTTCAGCAGTTGCTCTTTCAATCATATATAAGACAATAATATCTCAGATGCACGACATTTCACAAACGTTTGTGTCCCTTATCGTACAGTTTGCTTATCCTTAAGTAAATATTTACTTGAATTTAATCATAATAATTAAAACGCATTTTAAAAATAGTTGAAACCGTTGTTTAAGGTTAATGACAGACACCTTCACGTCTTTTGCATAGTGAAAGGGTGGTAAGGTTTTCAAAAGTGTGGTATTTAGTACCCGTACTTAGTTATTTTATAGATACATTAAATCTTCCAGTATATACATGCATATATATATATATATATATATATATATATATATATATATATATATATATATATATATATATATATATATATATATATATATATATATATATATATATATATATATATATATATATATATATATATATATATATATATATATATATATATATATATATATATATATATATATATATATATATATATATATATATATATACGTAAATATATATATATATATATATATATATATACATAAGGCAATTTGATATTTAGCTAACACTAAGAAATGTTCATAACCTAAGCAAAGTAAACAATACTTGGTCCCCTAACTTGAAGACTTGAGAAAGCGAAAAGAGAACAGATAAATCGTATAAAATGAAATAGCCAACCATCTTAGGGGAAAGCTTTGATTAGAGACAATGCTTTAGATCAAGCACTATAGTCAATTTTTTTTATGAGCCGCATTTGCACAGACTCGAGATGGTGCCCTTTTAGCTCGGAAAAGTTTCCTAACCGCTGATTGGTTAGAATTATTTTGTCCAACCAATAAGAGATTGGGAAACTTTTCCGAGCTAAAAGGGCACTCCAGCGAGTCAGTGCAAATGCACCTCATTAAAAAAAATGGACTATAGTAACAGCTGAAGTTACAGGAGTCTCCAATTGAAATTGCCAGCTGATTTTTCCAGTCAAAGACCTACTGTTGTTGACATCAGTAGCAAATTCGTTTAAGGGTTGAGGTGGCCTACTGGAAACGTTTCTGCCTGGCGTTCTGCTGGACGGGAGATCGAGTCACACTCAAGCTTGATAGTTTCTTGTAGTGTCTGCAACCTCACCATCCTTGTGACCTAAAGATTGGTGTTTGGGGTAGCCTATAGGTTTACCTGATGAGTCATTAGCAGTGACTGCCTGCTCTCCCCTGATCCTACCTGGGGTAGAGCGGGGGCTTGGCGCTAATCGTCATTTATATATATATATATATATATATATATATATATATATATATATATATATATATATATATATATATATATATATATATATATATATATATATATATATATAATCAATTTGGGGAAATGGAACAATATTGATCACGTAATGATTTTAAAATATGAAGTATATAGCAAATGTTGGTACAGGTATAGGATAAAAGCTGCAAACAGAAGAGAAACTGGTCATTATATGTGCTATCCAATTTCCAAAATATCATATATATACACGTTGTTATAATTTAGAAAATGTAAGAATTAACATTTCAAGAATATCAGAAAATGTCTAATAAAACATTTTGTGAAATATCAGAAGAAACCTTTAACGAATATTAGGAAATAAAGAAAAAAAAAAAACTTTTACGAATATTAGGAAACATCCAAAGAAACATTTTACGAATATTAGAAAATATCCAAAAAAAAATATTTTACGGATAATAGGAAATATCCCCCCCCCCCAAAAAAAAAAAATAAAGAATATGAATATTAGGAAATATCCAAATAAATATTTTACGAAGATTGGGAAACACCCAAAAGATATTTTACGAATAATGGAAATATCCAAAGAAAAATTTTACAAATATTAGGAAATATCCAAAGAAATGTTTTACGAATATTAGGAAATATCTAAATGAATATTTTACGAATATTAGAAAACATCCAAAGAAATATTGTACCAATATTAGGAAATATAAAAAAATATATATATATTTTATGAATAATAATAAATATCAGAAGGAACATTCGAAAAATGTAAAAAAAAAATTAAAATCATCATACATAAAATGAGAAAATTAAGACATATATTGTAGTTACTTACCGTAAGCGCCAGTACCTGAAATGAAAAAAATTAAAACATTAAAACCAACTACTGGCAATTTTCACAAGAAATTACTGGTTCTTTCACATACCAGCGAATATTTAATTCCATGAGATTGGTAAAAGTCATTTTGGCATACAAACACCTCAATAATAATAATAATAATAATAATAATAATAATAATAATAATAATAATAATAATAATAATAATAATAATAATAATAATCATGATAAATAATAATAATAAATAAAATACTGATGATACTACTACTACTACTACTACTACTACTACTACTACTACTACTACTACTACTACTACCAATAATAATAATAATAATAATAATAATAATAATAATAATAATGATAAATAAAATAATAATAATAAGAATAATAATAAAAAATCATAATAATATATAATAATAATAATGATAAATGATAAAATACTAATGATAATAATAATAATAATAATAATAATAATAATAATAATAATAATAATAATAATAATAATAATAATAAGGATAAATAATAAAATAATAATATTTATAATATAATAAAAATGACAACAACAACAACAACAACAACAACAACAACAAATAATAATAATAATAATAATAATAATAATAATAATAATAATAATAATAATAATAAAGGGAAGAACTTAAAAAAAATGTATATATAGTACAAATAACATTGAGAGCACACAACTGATTGATCTCAATTTTTCCTTCAGCTGAATATTTGATCATAATGAATATTATAACGGAAACAAATGGCAATTGTATTTAAATGTTGTGGTGGCCTATGTGGTAACGTCCATGACTGGTAATCATCAGACTGGGGTTCGCATCCCACTCAAACTCGCTAATTCCTTTGGTCGCTGCAACTTCACCGTCCTTGTGGGGATGAGATTGTGGGGATGAGATTTTGGGGATGAGATTTTGAGGATGAGTTTGTGGGATGAGATTTTGGGGATGAGTTTGTGGGGAAGGGATTTTGGGGATGAGTTTGTGAGGATGAGATTCTGGGGATGAGATTGTGGGGATAAGATTTTGGGGATGAGTTTGTGGTGATGAGATAGTGGGGATGAGATTTTGAGGATGAGTTTGTGGGGATGGGATTTTGGGGATGAGTTTAAGGGGATGAGATTCTGGGGATGAGATTTTGGGGATGAGTTTGTGGGGATGAGATTGTGGGGATGAGTTTGTGGGGATGAGATTTTGGGGAGGAGACTTTGGGGATGAGATTGTGGGGATGAGATTGTGGGGATGAGATTTTGGAGATGAGTGTGGGGATGAGATTTTGGGGATGAGATTGTGGGGATGAGATTTTGGGGATGAGATTGTGGGGATGAGTTTATGGGGATGAGATTGTGAGATTGTGGGGATGAGTTTGTGGGGATGAGATTTTGGGGATGAGTTTGTGGGGATGAGATTTTGAGGATGAGTTTGTGAGGATGAGATTTTGGGGATGATATTGTGGGGATGAAATTGTGAGGATGAGTTTGTGGGGATGATATTGTGGGGCTCAGATTGTGGGGATGAGATTGTAGGGATGAGATTATGGGGATGAGATTTTGGGGCTGAGATTGTGGGTATGAGATTTTGGGGATGAGATTGTGGGTATGAGATTTTGGGGATGAGATTGTGGGGATGATTTAGTGGGGATAAGTTTGTGGGGATGAGATTGTGGGGATCAGATTTTGGGGATGAGTTTATGGGGATGACATTTTGGGGATGAGTTTGTGGGGATGAGATTGTGAGGATGAAATTTTGGGGATGAGATTGTGAGGATGAGTGTATGGGGTTGAGATTGTGGGGATGAGTTTGTGGAGATGAGATTTTGGGGATGAGATTTTGGGGAGGAGTTTGTGGAGATGAGATTTTGGGGATGAGTTTGTGGAGATGAGATTTTGGGGATGAGATTTTGGGGAGGAGTTTGTGGGGAGGAGTTTTTGGGGATGAGATTTCGGGGATGAGTTTGTGGGGATGAGATTGTGGGGATGAGTTTGTGGGGATGAGATTTTGGGGATGAGTTTGTGGGGATGAGATTTTGGGGATAAGTTTGTGGGGATGAGATTTTGGGGATGAGTTTGTGGGGATGTTAATTTGGGGATGAGTTCGTGAGGATGATATTTTGGGGATGAGATTGTGGGGATGAGTTTATGGGGATAAGATTGTGGGGATGAGATTTTGGGGATAAGATTGTGGGGATGATATTTTCGGGATGAGTGTGAGGGGATGAGATTTTGGGGATGAGATTGTGGGGATGACTTTGTGGAGATGAGATTGTGGGGATGAGATTGTGGGGAGGAGATTGTGGGGATGAGATTTTGGGGATGAGATTTTGGGAATGAGTTTGTGGGGATGAGATTTTGGGGATGAGATTTTGGGGATGAGTTAGTGGGGATGAGATTGTGGGGATGAGATTTTGGGGATGAGATTGTGGGGATGAGATTGTGGGGATGAGTTTGTGGGGATGAGTTTTGGGGATGATATTGTGGGGATGAGATTTTGGGGATGAGATTGTGGGGATGAGTTTTTGGGGATGAGATTGTGGGGATGAGATTTTTAGGATAAGTTTGTGGGGATAAGATTTCGGGGATGAGTTTGTGGGGATGAGATTGTGGGGATGAGTTTATGGGGATGAAATTTTGGGGAGGAGATTTTGGGGATGAGTTTGTGGGGATGAGATTTTGAGTATGAGTTTGTGGGGATGAAATTTTGGGGATGAGTTCGTGGGGATGAGATTGTGGGGATGAGATTTTGAGTATGAGTTTGTGGGGATGAGATTTTGGGGATGAGTTTGTGTGGATGAGTTTGTGGGGATGAGATTTTGGGGATGAGATATTGCAGATGAGTTTGTGGGGATGAGATTTTGGGGATGAGTTTGTGGGGATGAGATTTTGTGGATGAGTTTGTGGGGATGAGATTTTGGGGATGAGATTGTGGGGACGAGATTTTGGGGATGAATTTGTGGGGATGAGATTGTGGGGATGAGTTTCTGGGGATGAGATTGTGAGGATGAGATTTTGGGGATGAGATTGTGGGGATGAGAATGTGGGGATGAGATTGTGAGATTGTGGGGATGAGTTTGTGGAGATGAGATTTTGGGGATAAGTTTGTGGGGATGAGATTTTGGGGATGATATTTTGGGGATGAGATTGTGGGGATGAGTTTGTGGGGATGAGATTGTGGGGGTGAGTTTGTGGGGATGAGATTTTGGGGATGAGTTTGTGGGGATAAGATTGTGGGGATGAGATTGTGGGGATGAGATATTGCATCTGAGTTTGTGGGGATGAGATTGTGGGGATGAGATTTTGGGGATGAGATTGTGGGGATAAGTTTGTGGGGATGAGATTGTGGGGATGAGATTTTGGGGATGAGTTTGTGGGGATGAGATTTTGGGGATGAGATTGTGGGGATGAGATTTTGGGAATGAGTTTGTGGGAATGAGATTTTGGGGATGAGATTGTGAGGATGAGATTTTGGGGATGATATTGTGGGGATGAGTGTATGGGGTTGAGATTGTGGGGATGAGATTTTGGGGATGAGATTGTTGGGATGAGATTTTGGAGATGAGATTGGGGAAATGAGTTTGTGGGGATGAGATTTTGGGGATGAGATTTTGGGGAGGAGTTTGTGGGGAGGAGTTTGTGGGGATGAGATTTTGGGGATGAGTTTGTGGTGATGAGATTTTTGGGATGAGATTGTGGGGATGAGATTGTGGGGATGAGCTTTTGGGGATGAGTTTGTAGGGATGAGTTTGTGGGGATGAGATTTTGGGGATAAGTTTGTGAGGATGATATTTTGGGGATGAGTTTATGGGGATGAGATTTTCGGGATGAGTGCGTGGGGATGAGATTTTGGGTATGAGTTTTTGGGGATGAGGTTGTGGGGATGAGATTTTGGGGAGGTGATTGTGGGGATGAGTTTGTGGGAATGAGTTTGTAGGGATGAGATTTTGGGTATGAGATTGTGGGGATGATATTTTCGGGATGAGTGTGAGGGGATGAGATTTTGGGGATGAGATTTCGGGGATGAGGTTGTGGGGATGAGATTGTGAGGATGAGTTTGTGGGGAGGAGATTGTGGGGATCAGATTTTGGGGATGAGATTGAGGGGATGAGATTTTGGGGATGAGATTGTGGGGATGAGTTTGTGGGGATGAGATTGAGGGGATGAGATTTTGGGGATGAGATTGTGGGGATGAAATTGTGGGGATGAGATTCTGGGGATAAGATTGTGGGGATGAGATTGTGGGGATGCGTTTGTGGGGATGAGATTTTGGGGATGAGATTGTGGGGATGAGTTTATGGAGATGAGATTGTGGGGATGAGATTGTGTGGATGAGATTTTGGGGATGAGTTTGTGGGGATGAGTTTGTGGGGATGAGATTTTGGGGATGAGATTGTGGGGATGAGATTTTGGGGATGAGATTGTGAGGATGAGATTGTGGGGATGAGTTTGTGGGGATAAGTTTGTGGGGATAATATTGTGGGGATGAGATTTTGAGTATGAGTTTGTGGGGATGAGATTTTGGGGATGAGTTTGTGGGGATGAGTTTGTGGGGATGAGATTGTAGGGATGAGATTTTGGGGATGATATTGTGGGGATGAGATTTTGGGGATGAGATTGTGGGGATGAGTTTGTGGGGATGAGATTTTGGGAATGAGTTTGTGGGGATGAGATTTTGGGGATGAGATTCTGGGGATAAGATTGTGGGGATGAGATTGTGGGGATGCGTTTGTGGGGATGAGATTTTGGGGATGAGATTGTGGGGATGAGTTTATGGAGATGAGATTGTGGGGATGAGATTGTGTGGATGAGATTTTGGGGATGAGTTTGTGGGGATGAGATTGTGGGGATGAGATTTTGGGGATGAGATTGTGGGGATGAGATTTTGGGGATGAGATTGTGAGGATGAGATTGTGGGGATGAGATTGTGGGACTGAGTTTGTGGGGATGAGATTGTGGGGATGAGATTTTGGGGATAAGATTTTGGGCATGAGATTGTGGGGATGAGATTTTGCGGCTGAGTTTATGGGGATGAGATTGTGGGGATGAGATTTTGGGGATGAGTTTGTGGGGATGAGATTGTGGGGATGATATTTTGGGGATGAGATTATGGGGATGAGTTAGTGGAGATGAGATTGTGGGGATGAGTTTGTGGGGATGAGATTTTGGGGATGAGTTTGTGGGGATGAGATTTTGGGGATGAGATTGTGGGGATGAGATTTTGGGGATGAGATTGTGGGGTTGAGATTGTGGGGATGAGATTTAGGGGTTGAGTTTGTGGGGATGAGGTTGTGGGGATGATATTTTGGGGATGAGATTGTGGGGATGAGTTTGTGGGGATGAGATATTGAGGATATTGTGGGGATAATATTTTCGGTATGAGTGTGAGGGGATGAGATTTTGGGGATGAGGTTGTGGGGATGAGTTTGTGGAGATGAGATTGTGGGTATGAGTTTGTGGGGAGGAGATTGTGGGGATGAGATTTTGGGGATGAGATTTTGGGGATGAGTTTGTGGGGATGAGATTGTGGGGATTAGATTTTGGGGATGAGTTTGTGGGGATAAGATTGTGGGGATGAGATTTTGGGGATTAGATTGTGGGGATGAGATTGTGGGGATGAGTTTTGGGGATGAGATTTTGGGGATGAGATTGTGGGGATGAGTTTCTGGGGATGAGATTGTGGGGATGAGATTTTGAGGATAAGTTTGTGGGGATGAGATTTTGGGGATGAGTTTGTGGGGATGAGATTTTGGGGATGAGTTTGTGGGGATGAGATTGTGGGGATGAGTTTATGGGGATGAAGTTTTGGGGATGAGATTGTGGGGATGAGATTGTGGGGATGAGATTTTGGGGATGAGTTTGTGGGGATGAGTTCGTGGGGATGAGATTTTGGGGATGATATTGTGGATATGAGATTTTGAGTATGAGTTTGTGGGGATGAGATTTTGGGGATGAGTTTGTGGGGATGAGTTGTTGGGGATGAGATTTTGGGGATGAGATATTGCAGATGAGTTTGTGGGGATGAGATTTTGGGGATGAGTTTGTGGGGATGAGATTTTGGGGATGAGATTGTGGGGATGAGATTGTGGGGATGAGATTGTGGGGATGATATTGTGGGGATGAGCTTTTGGGGATGAGATTGTGGGGATGATTTTGTGGGGATGAGATTGTGGGGCTGAGTTTGTGGGGATGAGATTGTGGGGATGAGTTTGTGGGGATGAGATTTTGGGGGATGAAATTTTGGGGATGAGATTGTGGGATGAGATTGTGGGGATGAGATTTTGGGTATGAGATTGTGGGGATGACATTTTTGGGATGAGATTGTGGGGATGAGTTAGTGGGGATGATATTGTGGGGATGAGTTAGTGGGGATAAGTTTGTGGGGATGAGATTGTGGGGATGAGATGTTGGGGATGAGTTTGTGGGGATGAGATTTTGGGGATGAGTTAGTGGGGATGAGATTTTGGGGATGAGTTTGTGGGGATGAGATTTTGGGGATGAGATTGTTAGGGTGAAAATATGGGGATGATATTATGGGGATGAGTGTAGGGGGTTGAGATTGTGGGGATGAGATTTTGGGGATGAGATTGTTGGGATGAGATTTTGGAGATGAGATTGGGGAAATGAGTATGTGGGGATGAGATTTTGGGATGATATTTTGGGGAGGAGTTTGTGGGGAGGAGTTTGTGGGGAGGAGTTTGTGGGGATGAGATTTTGGGGATGAGTTTATGGGGATGAGATTTGGGGGATGAGATTGTGGGGAAGAGATTTTGGGGATGAGATTTTGGTGATGAGTTTGTGGGGATGAGATTGTGGGAATGAGTTTGTAGGGATGAGATTTTGGGGATGAGTTTGTGGGGATGAGTTTGTGGGGATGAGATTTTAGGGATAAGTTTGTGGGGATGATATTTTGGGGATGAGTTTATGGGGATGAGATTTTGGGGATGAGTTCGTGAGGATGAGATTTTGGGTAAGATTTTGTGGGGATGAGGTTGTGGGGATGAGATTTTGGGGATGAGATTGTGGGGATGAGTTTGTGGGGATGAGATTGTGGGGATTAGATTTTGGGGATGAGATTGTGGGGATGATATTTTCGGGATGAGTGTGAGGGGATGAGATTTTGAGGATGCGATTGTGGGGATGAGGTTGTGGAGATGAGATTGTGGGGATGAGTTTGTGGGGAGGAAATTGTGGGGATCAGATTTTGGGGATAAGATTGAGGGGATGAGATTTTGGGGACGAGTTTGTGAGGATGAGTTTGTGGGGATGAGATTGTGGGGATGAGATTTTGGGGATGAGATTGTGAGGATGAGATTTTGAGGATGATATTGTGGGGATGAGAATTTGGGGATGAGATTATGGGGATGAGATTTTTTGGGGATGAGATTGTGGGGATGAGATTGTGGGGATGAGATTTTGAGGATAAGTTTATCGGGATGAGTTTGTGGGGATGAGATTTTGGGGATGAGTTTGTGGGAATGAGATTGTGGGGATGAGTTTATGGGGATGAAATTTTGGGGATGAGATTGTGGGGACGAGATTTTGGGGATGAGTTTGTGGGGATAAGTTTGTGGGGATGAGTTCATGGGGATGAGATTTTGGGGATGATATTGTGGGGATGATATTTTGAGTATGAGTTTGTGGGGATGAGATTTTGAGGATGAGTTTGTGGGGATGAGATTTTGGGGATGAGATTTTGGGGATGAGTTTGTAGGGATGAGATTTTGGGGATGAGATTGTGGGGATGAGATTGTGGGGATGAGTTTGTGGGGATGAGATTTTGGGGATGAGATTGTGGGGATGAGATTTTGGGGATGAGATTGTGGGGATGAGATTTTGGGAATGAGTATGTGGGGATGAGATTTTGGGGATGAGATTGTGGGGATGAGATTGTGGGGATGAGATTTTGGGGATGAGATTGTGGGGATGAGTTTGTGGGGATGAGATTTTAGGGATGAGTTTGTGGGAATGAGATTTTGGGGATGAGATTGTGGGGATGAGTTTATGGAGATGAGATTGTGGGGATGAGATTGTGGGGATGAGATTGTGAGATTGTGGGGATGAGATTTTGGGGATGATTTTGTGGGGATGAGATTTTGGGGATGAGATTTTGGGGATGAGATTGTGAGGATGAGATTGTGGGGATGAGATTGTGGGACTGAGTTTGTGGGGATGAGATTGTGGGGATGATATTTTGGGGATGAGATTTTGCGGCTGAGTTTATGGGGATGAGATTGTGAGGATGAGATTTTGGGGATGAGTTTGTGGGGATGAGATTGTGGGGATGAGATTGTGGGGATGAGATTATGGGGATGAGTTAGTGGAGATGAGATTGTGGGGATGAATTTGTGTGGATGAGATTTTGGGGATGAGTTTGTGGGGATGAGATTTTGGGGATGAGATTGTGGGGATGAGTTTGTGGGGATGAGATTTTGGGGATGAGATTGTGAGAATGAGATTTTGTGGATGAGATTGTTGGGTTGAGATTGTGGGGATGAGATTTTGGGCATGAGATTGCGGGGATGAGATTTTGGGCATGAGATTGTGGGGACGAGATTGTGATGATGAGTTTGTGGGGAGGAAATTTTGGGGATGAGATTTTGGGGATGAGACTTTGGGGATGAGTTTGTGGGGATGAATTTGTGGGGATAAGTTTGTGGGGATGAGATTTTTGGGATGAGTTTGTGGTGATGAGATTTTTGGGATGAGATTGTGGGGATGAGATTGTGGGGATGAGCTTTTGGGGATGAGTTTGTGGGGATGAGATTTTGGGGATAAGCTTGTGAGGATGATATTTTGGGGATGAGTTTATGGGGATGAGATTTTGGGGATGAGTGCGTGGGGATGAGATTATGGGTATGAGTTTTTGGGGATGAGGTTGTGGGGATGAGATTTTGGGGAGGAGATTGTGGGGATGAGTTTGTGGGGATGAGTTTGTGGGGATGAGATTTTGGGGATGAGATTGTGGGGATGATATTTTCGGGATGAGTGTGAGGGGATGAGATTTTGGGGATGAGATTTCGGGGATGAGGTTGTGGGGATGAGATTGTGAGGATGAGTTTGTGGGGAGGAGATTGTGGGGATCAGATTTTGGGGATGAGATTGAGGGGATGATATTTTGGGGATGAGTTTGAGGGGATGAGATTGTGGGAATGAGTTTGTGGGGATGAGATTGAGGGGATGAGATTTTGGGGATGAGATTGTGGGGATGAAATTGTGGGGATGAGTTTGTGGGGATAAGTTTGTGGGGATAATATTGTGGGGATAAGTTTGTGGGGATAATATTGTGGGGATGAGATTTTGAGTATGAGTTTGTGGGGATGAGATTTTGGGGATGAGTTTGTGGGGATGAGTTTGTGGGGATGAGATTGTAGGGATGAGATTTTGAGGATGATATTGTGGGGATGAGATTTTGGGGATGAGATTGTGGGGATGAGTTTGTGGGGATGAGATTTTGGGAATGAGTTTGTGGGGATGAGATTTTGGGGATGAGATTCTGGGGATAAGATTGTGGGGATGAGATTGTGGGGATGCGTTTGTGGGGATGAGATTTTGGGGATGAGATTGTGGGGATGAGTTTATGGAGATGAGATTGTGGGGATGAGATTGTGTGGATGAGATTTTGGGGATGAGTTTGTGGGGATGAGTTTGTGGGGATGAGATTTTGGGGATGAGATTGTGGGGATGAGATTTTGGGGATGAGATTGTGAGGATGAGATTGTGGGGATGAGATTGTGGGACTGAGTTTGTGGGGATGAGATTGTGGGGATGAGATTTTGGGGATAAGATTTTGGGCATGAGATTGTGGGGATGAGATTTTGCGGCTGAGTTTATGGGGATGAGATTGTGGGGATGAGATTTTGGGGATGAGTTTGTGGGGATAAGATTGTGGGGATGATATTTTGGGGATGAGATTATGGGGATGAGTTAGTGGAGATGAGATTGTGGGGATGAGTTTGTGGGGATGAGATTTTGGGGATGAGTTTGTGGGGATGAGATTTTGGGGATGAGATTGTGGGGATGAGATTTTGGGGAAGAGATTGTGGGGTTGAGATTGTGGGGATGAGATTTTGGGGTTGAGTTTGTGGGGATGAGGTTGTGGGGATGATATTTTGGGGATGAGATTGTGGGGATGAGTTTGTGGGGATGAGATATTGAGGATGATATTGTGGGGATAATATTTTCGGGATGAGTGTGAGGGGATGAGATTTTGGGGATGAGGTTGTGGGGATGAGTTTGTGGAGATGAGATTTTGGGTATGAGTTTGTGGGGTAGAGATTGTGGGGATGAGATTTTGGGGATGAGATTTTGGGGATGAGTTTGTGGGGATGAGATTGTGGGGATTAGATTTTGGGGATGAGTTTGTGGGGATAAGATTGTGGGGATGAGATTTTGGGGATGAGATTGTGGGGATGAGATTGTGGGGATGAGTTTTGGGGATGAGATTTTGGGGATGAGATTGTGGGGATGAGTTTCTGGGGATGAGATTGTGGGGATGAGATTTTGGGGATGAGTTTGTGGGGATGAGATTTTGGGGATGAGTTTGTGGGGATGAGATTGTGGGGATGAGTTTATGGGGATGAAGTTTTGGGGATGAGATTGTGGGGATGAGATTGTGGGGATGAGATTTTGGGGATGAGTTTGTGGGGATGAGTTCGTGGGGATGAGATTTTGGGGATGATATTGTGGGGATGAGATTTTGAGTATGAGTTTGTGGGGATGAGATTTTGGGGATGAGTTTGTGGGGATGAGTTGTTGGGGATGAGATTTTGGGGATGAGATATTGCAGATGAGTTTGTGGGGATGAGATTTTGGGGATGAGTTTGTGGGGA
The DNA here is from genome assembly GCF_036898095.1 of Palaemon carinicauda. NCBI lineage: Eukaryota > Metazoa > Arthropoda > Malacostraca > Decapoda > Palaemonidae > Palaemon > Palaemon carinicauda. Next base: position 8,394,604 of record NC_090742.1, read on the forward strand.
TGAGATTTTGGGGATGGGATTGTGGGGATGAGTTTGTGGGGATGATATTGTGGGGATGAGATTTTGGGGATGAGATTGTGGGGATGATTTTGTGGGGATGAGATTGTGGGGCTGAGTTTGTGGGGATGAGATTGTGGGGATGAGTTTGTGGGGATGAGATTTTGGGGGATGAAATTTTGGGGATGAGATTGTGGGATGAGATTGTGGGGATGAGATTTTGGGGCAGAGTTTGTGGGGATAAGATTTTGGGGATGAGATTTTGGGTATGAGATTGTGGGGATGACATTTTTGGGATGAGATTGTGGGGATGAGTTAGTGGGGATGATATTGTGGGGATGAGTTAGTGGGGATAAGTTTGTGGGGATGAGATTGTGGGGATGAGATTTTGGGGATGAGTTTGTGGGGATGAGATTTTGGGGATGAGTTAGTGGGGATGAGATTTTGGGGATGAGTTTGTGGGGATGAGATTTTGGGGATGAGATTGTTAGGGTGAAAATATGGGGATGATATTATGGGGATGAGTGTAGGGGGTTGAGATTGTGGGGATGAGATTTTGGGGATGAGATTGTTGGGATGAGATTTTGGAGATGAGATTGGGGATATGAGTATGTGGGGATGAGATTTTGGGATGATATTTTGGGGAGGAGTTTGTGGGGAGGAGTTTGTGGGGATGAGATTTTGGGGATGAGTTTATGGGGATGAGATTTGGGGGATGAGATTGTGGGGATGAGATTGTGGGGATGAGTTTGTGGGGATGAGATTGTGGGGATTAGATTTTGGGGATGAGATTGTGGGGATGATATTTTCGGGATGAGTGTGAGGGGATGAGATTTTGAGGATGCGATTGTGGGGATGAGGTTGTGGAGATGAGATTGTGGGGATGAGTTTGTGGGGAGGAAATTGTGGGGATCAGATTTTGGGGATAAGATTGAGGGGATGAGATTTTGGGGACGAGTTTGTGAGGATGAGTTTGTGGGGATGAGATTGTGGGGATGAGATTTTGGGGATGAGATTGTGAGGATGAGATTTTGAGGATGATATTGTGGGGATGAGAATTTGGGGATGAGATTATGGGGATGAGATTTTTTGGGGATGAGATTGTGGGGATGAGATTGTGGGGATGAGATTTTGAGGATAAGTTTATCGGGATGAGTTTGTGGGGATGAGATTTTGGGGATGAGTTTGTGGGAATGAGATTGTGGGGATGAGTTTATGGGGATGAAATTTTGGGGATGAGATTGTGGGGACGAGATTTTGGGGATGAGTTTGTGGGGATAAGTTTGTGGGGATGAGTTCATGGGGATGAGATTTTGGGGATGATATTGTGGGGATGATATTTTGAGTATGAGTTTGTGGGGATGAGATTTTGAGGATGAGTTTGTGGGGATGAGATTTTGGGGATGAGATTTTGGGGATGAGTTTGTAGGGATGAGATTTTGGGGATGAGATTGTGGGGATGAGATTGTGGGGATGAGTTTGTGGGGATGAGATTTTGGGGATGAGATTGTGGGGATGAGATTTTGGGGATGAGATTGTGGGGATGAGATTTTGGGAATGAGTATGTGGGGATGAGATTTTGGGGATGAGATTGTGGGATGAGATTTTGGGGATGAGATTGTGGGGATGAGTTTATGGAGATGAGATTGTGGGGATGAGATTGTGGGGATGAGATTGTGAGATTGTGGGGATGAGATATTGGGGATGATTTTGTGGGGATGAGATTTTGGGGATGAGATTTTGGGGATGAGATTGTGGGGATGAGATTTTGGGGATGAGATTGTGGGGATGAGTTTGTGGGGATGAGATTTTAGGGATGAGTTTGTGGGAATGAGATTTTGGGGATGAGATTGTGGGGATGAGTTTATGGAGATGAGATTGTGGGGATGAGATTGTGGGGATGAGATTGTGAGATTGTGGGGATGAGATATTGGGGATGATTTTGTGGGGATGAGATTTTGGGGATGAGATTTTGGGGATGAGATTGTGAGGATGAGATTGTGGGGATGAGATTGTGGGACTGAGTTTGTGGGGATGAGATTGTGGGGATGATATTTTGGGGATGAGATTTTGCGGCTGAGTTTATGGGGATGAGATTGTGAGGATGAGATTTTGGGGATGAGTTTGTGGGGATGAGATTGTGGGGATGAGATTGTGGGGATGAGATTATGGGGATGAGTTAGTGGAGATGAGATTGTGGGGATGAATTTGTGTGGATGAGATTTTGGGGATGAGTTTGTGGGGATGAGATTTTGGGGATGAGATTGTGGGGATGAGTTTGTGGGGATGAGATTTTGGGGATGAGATTGTGAGAATGAGATTTTGTGGATGAGATTGTTGGGTTGAGATTGTGGGGATGAGATTTTGGGCATGAGATTGCGGGGATGAGATTTTGGGCATGAGATTGTGGGGACGAGATTGTGATGATGAGTTTGTGGGGAGGAAATTTTGGGGATGAGATTTTGGGGATGAGACTTTGGGGATGAGTTTGTGGGGATGAATTTGTGGGGATAAGTTTGTGGGGATGAGATTTTGGGGATGAGTTTGTGGTGATGAGATTTTTGGGATGAGATTGTGGGGATGAGATTGTGGGGATGAGCTTTTGGGGATGAGTTTGTGGGGATGAGATTTTGGGGATAAGCTTGTGAGGATGATATTTTGGGGATGAGTTTATGGGGATGAGATTTTGGGGATGAGTGCGTGGGGATGAGATTATGGGTATGAGTTTTTGGGGATGAGGTTGTGGGGATGAGATTTTGGGGAGGAGATTGTGGGGATGAGTTTGTGGGGATGAGTTTGTGGGGATGAGATTTTGGGGATGAGATTGTGGGGATGATATTTTCGGGATGAGTGTGAGGGGATGAGATTTTGGGGATGAGATTTCGGGGATGAGGTTGTGGGGATGAGATTGTGAGGATGAGTTTGTGGGGAGGAGATTGTGGGGATCAGATTTTGGGGATGAGATTGAGGGGATGATATTTTGGGGATGAGTTTGAGGGGATGAGATTGTGGGAATGAGTTTGTGGGGATGAGATTGAGGGGATGAGATTTTGGGGATGAGATTGTGGGGATGAAATTGTGGGGATGAGTTTGTGGGGATAAGTTTGTGGGGATAATATTGTGGGGATAAGTTTGTGGGGATAATATTGTGGGGATGAGATTTTGAGTATGAGTTTGTGGGGATGAGATTTTGGGGATGAGTTTGTGGGGATGAGTTTGTGGGGATGAGATTGTAGGGATGAGATTTTGAGGATGATATTGTGGGGATGAGATTTTGGGGATGAGATTGTGGGGATGAGTTTGTGGGGATGAGATTTTGGGAATGAGTTTGTGGGGATGAGATTTTGGGGATGAGATTCTGGGGATAAGATTGTGGGGATGAGATTGTGGGGATGCGTTTGTGGGGATGAGATTTTGGGGATGAGATTGTGGGGATGAGTTTATGGAGATGAGATTGTGGGGATGAGATTGTGTGGATGAGATTTTGGGGATGAGTTTGTGGGATGAGTTTGTGGGGATGAGATTTTGGGGATGAGATTGTGGGGATGAGATTTTGGGGATGAGATTGTGAGGATGAGATTGTGGGGATGAGATTGTGGGACTGAGTTTGTGGGGGATGAGATTGTGGGGATGAGATTTTGGGGATAAGATTTTGGGCATGAGATTGTGGGGATGAGATTTTGCGGCTGAGTTTATGGGGATGAGATTGTGGGGATGAGATTTTGGGGATGAGTTTGTGGGGATAAGATTGTGGGGATGATATTTTGGGGATGAGATTATGGGGATGAGTTAGTGGAGATGAGATTGTGGGGATGAGTTTGTGGGGATGAGATTTTGGGGATGAGTTTGTGGGGATGAGATTTTGGGGATGAGATTGTGGGGATGAGATTTTGGGGAAGAGATTGTGGGGTTGAGATTGTGGGGATGAGATTTTGGGGTTGAGTTTGTGGGGATGATGTTGTGGGGATGATATTTTGGGGATGAGATTGTGGGGATGAGTTTGTGGGGATGAGATATTGAGGATGATATTGTGGGGATAATATTTTCGGGATGAGTGTGAGGGGATGAGATTTTGGGGATGAGGTTGTGGGGATGAGTTTGTGGAGATGAGATTTTGGGTATGAGTTTGTGGGGAGGAGATTGTGGGGATGAGATTTTGGGGATGAGATTTTGGGGATGAGTTTGTGGGGATGAGATTGTGGGGATTAGATTTTGGGGATGAGTTTGTGGGGATAAGATTGTGGGGATGAGATTTTGGGGATGAGATTGTGGGGATGAGATTGTGGGGATGAGTTTTGGGGATGAGATTTTGGGGATGAGATTGTGGGGATGAGTTTCTGGGGATGAGATTGTGGGGATGAGATTTTGGGGATGAGTTTGTGGGGATGAGATTTTGGGGATGAGTTTGTGGGGATGAGATTGTGGGGATGAGTTTATGGGGATGAAGTTTTGGGGATGAGATTGTGGGGATGAGATTGTGGGGATGAGATTTTGGGGATGAGTTTGTGGGGATGAGATTTTGAGTATGAGTTTGTGGGGATGAGATTTTGGGGATGAGTTTGTGGGGATGAGTTGTTGGGGATGAGATTTTGGGGATGAGATATTGCAGATGAGTTTGTGGGGATGAGATTTTGGGGATGAGTTTGTGGGGATGAGATTTTGGGGATGGGATTGTGGGGATGAGATTGTGGGGATGAGTTTGTGGGGATGATATTGTGGGGATGAGATTTTGGGGATGAGATTGTGGGGATGATTTTGTGGGGATGAGATTGTGGGGCTGAGTTTGTGGGGATGAGATTGTGGGGATGAGTTTGTGGGGATGAGATTTTGGGGGATGAAATTTTGGGGATGAGATTGTGGGATGAGATTGTGGGGATGAGATTTTGGGGCAGAGTTTGTGGGGATAAGATTTTGGGGATGAGATTTTGGGTATGAGATTGTGGGGATGACATTTTTGGGATGAGATTGTGGGGATGAGTTAGTGGGGATGATATTGTGGGGATGAGTTAGTGGGGATAAGTTTGTGGGGATGAGATTGTGGGGATGAGATTTTGGGGATGAGTTTGTGGGGATGAGATTTTGGGGATGAGTTAGTGGGGATGAGATTTTGGGGATGAGTTTGTGGGGATGAGATTTTGGGGATGAGATTGTTAGGGTGAAAATATGGGGATGATATTATGGGGATGAGTGTAGGGGGTTGAGATTGTGGGGATGAGATTTTGGGGATGAGATTGTTGGGATGAGATTTTGGAGATGAGATTGGGGATATGAGTATGTGGGGATGAGATTTTGGGATGATATTTTGGGGAGGAGTTTGTGGGGAGGAGTTTGTGGGGATGAGATTTTGGGGATGAGTTTATGGGGATGAGATTTGGGGGATGAGATTGTGGGGAAGAGATTTTGGGGATGAGATTTTGGTGATGAGTTTGTGGGGATGAGATTGTGGGAATGAGTTTGTAGGGATGAGATTTTGGGGATGAGTTTGTGGGGATGAGTTTGTGGGGATGAGATTTTGGGGATAAGTTTGTGGGGATGATATTTTGGGGATGAGTTTATGGGGATGAGATTTTGGGGATGAGTTCGTGGGGATGATATTTTGGGTAAGAGTTTGTGGGGATGAGGTTGTGGGGATGAGATTTTGGGGAGGAGATTGTGGGGATGAGTTTGTGGGGATGAGATTGTGGGGATTAGATTTTGGGGATGAGATTGTGGGGATGATATTTTCGGGATGAGTGTGAGGGGATGAGATTTTGAGGATGAGATTGTGGGGATGAGGTTGTGGAGATGAGATTGTGGGGATGAGTTTGTGGGGAGGAAATTGTGGGGATCAGATTTTGGGGATAAGATTGAGGGGATGAGATTTTGGGGACGAGTTTGTGAGGATGAGTTTGTGGGGATGAGATTGTGGGGATGAGATTTTGGGGATGAGATTGTGAAGATGAGATTTTGAGGATGATATTGTGGGGATGAGAATTTGGGGATGAGATTATGGGGATGAGATTGTGGGGATGAGATTGTGGGGATGAGATTTTGAGGATAAGTTTATCGGGATGAGTTTGTGGGGATGAGATTTTGGGGATGAGTTTGTGGGAATGAGATTGTGGGGATGAGTTTATGGGGATGAAATTTTGGGGATGAGATTGTGGGGACGAGATTTTGGGGATGAGTTTGTGGGGATAAGTTTGTGGGGATGAGTTCATGGGGATGATATTTTGGGGATGATATTGTGGGGATGATATTTTGAGTATGAGTTTGTGGGGATGAGATTTTGAGGATGAGTTTGTGGGGATGAGATTTTGGGGATGAGATTTTGGGGATGAGTTTGTAGGGATGAGATTTTGGGGATGAGATTGTGGGGATGAGATTGTGGGGATGAGTTTGTGGGGATGAGATTTTGGGGATGAGATTGTGGGGATGAGATTTTGGGGATGAGATTGTGGGGATGAGATTTTGGGAATGAGTATGTGGGGATGAGATTTTGGGGATGAGATTGTGGGGATGAGATTGTGGGGATGAGATTTTGGGGATGAGATTGTGGGGATGAGTTTGTGGGGATGATATTTTAGGGATGAGTTTGTGGGAATGAGATTTTGGGGATGAGATTGTGGGGATGAGTTTATGGAGATGAGATTGTGGGGATGAGATTGTGGGGATGAGATTGTGAGATTGTGGGGATGAGATTTTGGGGATGATTTTGTGGGGATGAGATTTTGGGGATGAGATTTTGGGGATGAGATTGTGAGGATGAGATAGTGGGGATGAGATTGTGGGACTGAGTTTGTGGGGATGAGATTGTGGGGATGATATTTTGGGGATGAGATTTTGCGGCTGAGTTTATGGGGATGAGATTGTGAGGATGAGATGTTGGGGATGAGTTTGTGGGGATGAGATTGTGGGGATGAGATTGTGGGGATGAGATTATGGGGATGAGTTAGTGGAGATGAGATTGTGGGGATGAATTTGTGTGGATGAGATTTTGGGGATGAGTTTGTGGGGATGAGATTTTGGGGATGAGATTGTGGGGATGAGATTTTGTGGATGAGATTGTTGGGTTGAGATTGTGGGGATGAGATTTTGGGCATGAGATTGCGGGGATGAGATTTTGGGGATGAGATTGTGAGAATGAGATTTTGTGGATGAGATTGTTGGGTTGAGATTGTGGGGATGAGATTTTGGGCATGAGATTGCGGGGATGAGATTTTGGGCATGAGATTGTGGGGACGAGATTGTGATGATGAGTTTGTGGGGAGGAAATTTTGGGGATGAGATTTTGGGGATGAGACTTTGGGGATGAGTTTGTGGGGATGAATTTGTGGGGATAAGTTTGTGGGGATGAGATTTTGGGGATGAGTTTGTGGTGATGAGATTTTTGGGATGAGATTGTGGGGATGAGATTGTGGGGATGAGCTTTTGGGGATGAGTTTGTGGGGATGAGATTTTGGGGATAGCTTGTGGGGATGAGTTTTGGGGATGAGTTTTGGGGATGAGATTTTGGGGATGAGTGTGGGGATGAGATTATTTTGGGGATGAGGTTGTGGGGATGAGATTTTGGGGAGGAGATTGTGGGGATGAGTTTGTGGGGATGAGTTTGTGGGGATGAGATTTTGGGGATGAGATTGTGGGGATGATATTTTCGGGATGAGTGTGAGGGGATGAGATTTTGGGGATGAGATTTCGGGGATGAGATTGTGGGATGAGTTTGTGGGATGAGATTGTGGGGAGAGATTTTGGGGATGAGATTGTGGGGATGAGATTGAGGGGATGAGTTTTGGGGATGAGTTTGAGGGGATGAGATTGTGGGAATGAGTTTGTGGGGATGAGATTGAGGGGATGAGATTTTGGGGATGAGATTGTGGGGATGAAATTGTGGGGATGAGTTTGTGGGGATAAGTTTGTGGGGATAATATTGTGGGGATAAGTTTGTGGGGATAATATTGTGGGGATGAGATTTTGAGTATGAGTTTGTGGGGATGAGATTTTGGGGATGAGTTTGTGGGGATGAGTTTGTGGGGATGAGATTGTAGGGATGAGATTTTGAGGATGATATTGTGGGGATGAGATTGTGGGGATGAGTTTGTGGGGATGAGATTTTGGGAATGAGTTTGTGGGGATGAGATTTTGGGGATGAGATTCTGGGGATAAGATTGTGGGGATGAGATTGTGGGGATGCGTTTGTGGGGATGAGATTTTGGGGATGAGATTGTGGGGATGAGTTTATGGAGATGAGATTGTGGGGATGAGATTGTGTGGATGAGATTTTGGGGATGAGTTTGTGGGGATGAGTTTGTGGGGATGAGATTTTGGGGATGAGATTGTGGGGATGAGATTTTGGGGATGAGATTGTGAGGATGAGATTGTGGGGATGAGATTGTGGGACTGAGTTTGTGGGGATGAGATTGTGGGGATGAGATTTTGGGGATAAGATTTTGGGCATGAGATTGTGGGGATGAGATTTTGCGGCTGAGTTTATGGGGATGAGATTGTGGGGATGAGATTTTGGGGATGAGTTTGTGGGGATAAGATTGTGGGGATGATATTTTGGGGATGAGATTATGGGGATGAGTTAGTGGAGATGAGATTGTGGGGATGAGTTTGTGGGGATGAGATTTTGGGGATGAGTTTGTGGGGATGAGATTTTGGGGATGAGATTGTGGGGATGAGATTTTGGGGAAGAGATTGTGGGGTTGAGATTGTGGGGATGAGATTTTGGGGGTGAGTTTGTGGGGATGAGGTTGTGGGGATGATATTTTGGGGATGAGATTGTGGGGATGAGTTTGTGGGGATGAGATATTGAGGATGATATTGTGGGGATAATATTTTCGGGATGAGTGTGAGGGGATGAGATTTTGGGGATGAGGTTGTGGGGATGAGTTTGTGGAGATGAGATTTTGGGTATGAGTTTGTGGGGAGGAGATTGTGGGGATGAGATTTTGGGGATGAGATTTTGGGGATGAGTTTGTGGGGATGAGATTGTGGGGATTAGATTTTGGGGATGAGTTTGTGGGGATAAGATTGTGGGGATGAGATTTTGGGGATGAGATTGTGGGGATGAGATTGTGGGGATGAGTTTTGGGGATGAGATTTTGGGGATGAGATTGTGGGGATGAGTTTCTGGGGATGAGATTGTGGGGATGAGATTTTGGGGATGAGTTTGTGGGGATGAGATTTTGGGGATGAGTTTGTGGGGATGAGATTGTGGGGATGAGTTTATGGGGATGAAGTTTTGGGGATGAGATTGTGGGGATGAGATTGTGGGGATGAGATTTTGGGGATGAGTTTGTGGGGATGAGTTCGTGGGGATGAGATTTTGGGGATGATATTGTGGGGATGAGATTTTGGGGATGAGATTGTGGGGATGAGATTTTGGGGAAGAGATTGTGGGGTTGAGATTGTGGGGATGAGATTTTGGGGTTGAGTTTGTGGGGATGAGGTTGTGGGGATGATATTTTGGGGATGAGATTGTGGGGATGAGTTTGTGGGGATGAGATATTGAGGATGATATTGTGGGGATAATATTTTCGGGATGAGTGTGAGGGGATGAGATTTTGGGGATGAGGTTGTGGGGATGAGTTTGTGGAGATGAGATTTTGGGTATGAGTTTGTGGGGAGGAGATTGTGGGGATGAGATTTTGGGGATGAGATTTTGGGGATGAGTTTGTGGGGATGAGATTGTGGGGATTAGATTTTGGGGATGAGTTTGTGGGGATAAGATTGTGGGGATGAGATTTTGGGGATGAGATTGTGGGGATGAGATTGTGGGGATGAGTTTTGGGGATGAGATTTTGGGGATGAGATTGTGGGGATGAGTTTCTGGGGATGAGATTGTGGGGATGAGATTTTGGGGATGAGTTTGTGGGGATGAGATTTTGGGGATGAGTTTGTGGGGATGAGATTGTGGGGATGAGTTTATGGGGATGAAGTTTTGGGGATGAGATTGTGGGGATGAGATTGTGGGGATGAGATTTTGGGGATGAGTTTGTGGGGATGAGTTGTTGGGGATGAGATTTTGGGGATGAGATATTGCAGATGAAGTTGTGGGGATGAGATTTTGGGGATGAGTTTGTGGGGATGAGATTTTGGGATGGGATTGTGGGGATGAGATTGTGGGGATGAGTTTGTGGGGATGATATTGTGGGGATGAGATTTTGGGGATGAGATTGTGGGGATGATTTTGTGGGGATGAGATTGTGGGGCTGAGTTTGTGGGGATGAGATTGTGGGGATGAGTTTGTGGGGATGAGATTTTGGGGGATGAAATTTTGGGGATGAGATTGTGGGATGAGATTGTGGGGATGAGATTTTGGGGCAGAGTTTGTGGGGATAAGATTTTGGGGATGAGATTTTGGGTATGAGATTGTGGGGGATGACATTTTTGGGATGAGATTGTGGGGATGAGTTAGTGGGGATGATATTGTGGGGATGAGTTAGTGGGGATAAGTTTGTGGGGATGAGATTGTGGGGATGAGATTTTGGGGATGAGTTTGTGGGGATGAGATTTTGGGGATGAGTTAGTGGGGATGAGATTTTGGGGATGAGTTTGTGGGGATGAGGTTTTGGGGATGAGATTGTTAGGGTGAAAATATGGGGATGATATTATGGGGATGAGTGTAGGGGGTTGAGATTGTGGGGATGAGATTTTGGGGATGAGATTGTTGGGATGAGATTTTGGAGATGAGATTGAGGATATGAGTATGTGGGGATGAGATTTTGGGATGATATTTTGGGGAGGAGTTTGTGGGGAGGAGTTTGTGGGGATGAGATTTTGGGGATGAGTTTATGGGGATGAGATTTGGGGGATGAGATTGTGGGGAAGAGATTTTGGGGATGAGATTTTGGTGATGAGTTTGTGGGGATGAGATTGTGGGAATGAGTTTGTAGGGATGAGATTTTGGGGATGAGTTTGTGGGGATGAGTTTGTGGGGATGAGATTTTGGGGATAAGTTTGTGGGGATGATATTTTGGGGATGAGTTTATGGGGATGAGATTTTGGGGATGAGTTCGTGGGGATGATATTTTGGGTAAGAGTTTGTGGGGATGAGGTTGTGGGGATGAGATTTTGGGGAGGAGATTGTGGGGATGAGTTTGTGGGGATGAGATTGTGGGGATTAGATTTTGGGGATGAGATTGTGGGGATGATATTTTCGGGATGAGTGTGAGGGGATGAGATTTTGAGGATGAGATTGTGGGGATGAGGTTGTGGAGATGAGATTGTGGGGATGAGTTTGTGGGGAGGAAATTGTGGGGATCAGATTTTGGGGATAAGATTGAGGGGATGAGATTTTGGGGACGAGTTTGTGAGGATGAGTTTGTGGGGATGAGATTGTGGGGATGAGATTTTGGGGATGAGATTGTGAGGATGAGATTTTGAGGATGATATTGTGGGGATGAGAATTTGGGGATGAGATTATGGGGATGAGATTTTTTGGGGATGAGATTGTGGGGATGAGATTGTGGGGATGAGATTTTGAGGATAAGTTTATCGGGATGAGTTTGTGGGGATGAGATTTTGGGGATGAGTTTGTGGGAATGAGATTGTGGGGATGAGTTTATGGGGATGAAATTTTGGGGATGAGATTGTGGGGACGAGATTTTGGGGATGAGTTTGTGGGGATAAGTTCATGGGGATGAGATTTTGGGGATGATATTGTGGGGATGATATTTTGAGTATGAGTTTGTGGGGATGATATTTTGAGGATGAGTTTGTGGGGATGAGATTTTGGGGATGAGATTTTGGGGATGAGTTTGTAGGGATGAGATTTTGGGGATGAGATTGTGGGGATGAGATTGTGGGGATGAGTTTGTTGGGATGAGATTTTGGGGATGAGATTGTGGGGATGAGATTTTGGGGATGAGATTGTGGGGATGAGATTTTGGGAATGAGTATGTGGGGATGAGATTGTGGGGATGAGATTGTGGGGATGAGATTGTGGGGATGAGTTTGTGGGGATGAGATTTTAGGGATGAGTTTGTGGGAATGAGATTTTGGGGATGAGATTGTGGGGATGAGTTTATGGAGATGAGATTGTGGGGATGAGATTGTGGGGATGAGATTTTGGGGATGATTTTGTGGGGATGAGATTTTGGGGATGAGATTTTGGGGATGAGATTGTGGGGATGAGATTGTGGGACTGAGTTTGTGGGGATGAGATTGTGGGGATGAGATTTTGGGGATGAGATTTTGCGGCTGAGTTTATGGGGATGAGATTGTGAGGATGAGATTTTGGGGATGAGTTTGTGGGGATGAGATTGTGGGGATGAGATTTTGGGGATGAGATTATGGGGGATGAGTTAGTGGAGATGAGATTGTGGGGATGAATTTGTGTGGATGAGATTTTGGGGATGAGTTTGTGGGGATGAGATTTTGGGGATGAGATTGTGGGGATGAGTTTGTGGGGATGAGATTTTGGGGATGAGATTGTGAGGATGAGATTTTGTGGATGAGATTGTGGGGTTGAGATTGTGGGGATGAGATTTTGGGCATGAGATTGCGGGGATGAGATTTTGGGCATGAGATTGTGGGGACGAGATTGTGAGGATGAGTTTGTGGGGATGAGTTTGTGGGGAGGAAATTTTGGGGATGAGATTTTGGGGATGAGACTTTGGGGATGAGTTTGTGGGGATGAATTTGTGGGGATAAGTTTGTGGGGATGAGATTTTGGGGATGAGTTTGTGGGGATGATATTTTGGGGATGAGTTCGTGGGGATGAGATTTTGGGTATGAGTTTGTGGGGATGAGGTTGTGGGGATTAGATTTTGGGATTAGATTGTGGGGATGATATTGTAGGGATGAGATTTTGGGGATGAGATTGTGGGGATGATATTTTCAGGATGAGTATGAGGGGATGAAATTTTGGGGATGAGATTGTGGGGATGAGTTTGTGGAGATGAGAATGTGGGGATGAGTCTGTGGGGAGGAGATTGAGGGAATGAGAGTTTGGGGATGAGATTGTGGGGATGAGATTGTGGGGATGGGTTTGAGGGGATGAGATTTTGGGAATGAGATTGTGGGGATGGGTTTGTGGGGAAGAGATTTTGGGGATAATATTGTGGGGATGAGATTGTGGGGATAAGTTTGTGGGGATGAGATTGTGGGGATGAGATTTTGAGGATAAGTTTGTGGGGATGAGATTTTGGGGATGAGTTTGTGGGGACGAGATTTTGGGGATGAGTTTGTGGGGATGAGATTGTGGGGATGAGATTTTGCGGGCTGACTTTGTGGGGATGAGATTGTGGGGATGAGATTTTGGGGATGAATTTGTGGGGATCAGATTTTGGGGATGAGATTGTGGGGATGTGATTTTGGGGATGAGAATAGTGGGGATGAGTTAGTGGAGATGATATTTTGTGGATGAGTTTGTGGGGATGAGATTTTGGGGATGAGATTGTGGGGATGAGATTTTGGGCATGAGTTTGTGGGGATGAGATTTTGGGATGAGATAATGAGGATGAGGTTTTGGGGATGAGATTGTGGGGATGCGTGTGTGGGGTTAAGATTGTGGCGATGAGATTTTTTGGGATGAGATTGTGGGGATGAGTTTGTGGGGATGAGATTGTGGGGATGAGTTTGTGGGGATGAGATTTTGAGGATGAGTTTGTGGGGATGAGATTTTGGGGATGAAACTTTGGGGATGAGTTTGTGGGGATGAGTTTGTGCGGATGAGATTTTGGGGATGAGTTTGTGGGGATGATATTTTGGGGATGAGTTGGTGGGGTTGATATTTTGGGGATGAGTTCGTGGAGATGAGGTTGTGGGGATGAGATTTTGGGGATGAGATTTTGGGGAGGAGATTGTGGGGATGAGTTTGTGGGCAACCTGGCCATCCTTGTGAGCTAAGGCCGGGTGGTAGCATCCTTGCCAGGTGATTGCCAGACTAATTGCCAGACTGGGTTTCAAGTCCCGCTCAAACTCGTTAGTTCCTTTGGTCAACGCAACCTTGCCATCCTTGTGAGCTAAGGCCGGGTGGTAGCATCCTTGC
>NC_090742.1:8426575-8431575 GCF_036898095.1 Palaemon carinicauda
AATTTCAAAACACGCAAGACTAAAATGCACCAATTAAGCAGGTTATGACTGTATGCTACATGCTCTTAAATACAAACCGAGTTTAAAAAATGTTTGTAATACAAACCTGATCAAAGGTTTGTGAATGTGGATAGTTATAAGGTTTATAAGTATGTTAGTTAGTTAAACAGGGAGTTTAGAAAAAAATAACGGTTATCTAACCGTGAAAATTTTTGAACATAGACGATAATCTCCTGCATTTCCTAAAAAGAAATATGTTATTTTTCTATATAAATTTGCTAGTAATTGTGTTTGTGGATGAATATATATATATATATATATATATATATATATATATATATATATATATATATATATATATATATACATATATATACATATATATATATATATATATATATATATATATATATATATATATATATATATATATATATATACATATATACTTTATATATATCTTACATGTTGCTAGAATATCATCTTCTTTAGTTTGTTCTTGTATCCATGTTGCTCTTTTTTCTGTCTTATTGTTATTCCCATCATTATTCTTTCCATTACTCCTTGAGTTGTAAGTACCTTATATTCTAAGGCTTTAGTAAGATACCAAAAGTTCCTGATGCCCTGTATATTTTTGTATATTATATTATATATATATATATATATATATATATATATATATATATATATATATATATATATATATGTGTGTGTGTGTGTGTGTGTGTATCTACATATATATATATATATATATATATATATATATATATATATATATACACACACACACATATATATATATATATATATATATATATATATATATATATATATATATATATATATATATATATATATATATGAGTGTGTGTATGTGTCTGTATGTACATGCACATATGTATATATTTGCCTGTGTTCGTGTGTGTATTTTAACTACTGGCATTGAAGACCGAAATCCCTCTGAAGTAGCCCAGTAAACAGGACATCCTAAGGAGAAATCAAGGAAATTATTGCTAAGCCTTTAGACGATTCCCTTACTGTAAAGTCCCCAAACTGATCCCCTTAATGGCGTCGGGGTTCAGCCATAGAGATCAGGAAAGCCTCTGCCCTTTGATGGCTCCCAATTGCTACATTTGGATGAGGCACTTGATAGGGAAGGAGCTCGTTTAGGGAAGCCAGATTCGCCCCCTCCCCCCTTCTCCTCCCACGGCGCCCTTCTAAGGCCAATCATGCTATAGGGATTTAGTATCTCCATTCATTCCTTTTTAATTTAGATTTTCACTAATTGCATACTGGTTAGTTTTCTTCTAATTTCTTTTTTTTTTTTAGATTTTTACTAACTTTTTAGTGGTTTGTTTTTGTTTTTTCAATTTAGATTGCCACTAATTATTTACTGGTTAGTTTTCTTTAAATTCCTTTTTTTTTTCAATTTAGATTGTCACTTATTATGTACTGGTTAGTTTTCTTTAATTTCCTTTTTTTTAGATTTCGATTTTCACTAATCATTTACTGGTTAGTTTTCTTAAAATTCCTTTTTTTTTCAATTTAGATTTTCACTAATTATGTACTGATTAGTTTTCTTTAAATTCATTTTTTTTTTCATTTAGATTTTCACTAATTATTTACTGGTTAGTTTTCTTTAAATGAATTTTGTTTTTGAATTTAGATTTTCAATAATTATTTACTGGTTAGTTTTCTTTAAATGAATTTTGTTTTTAAATTTAGATTTTCACTAACAATATACTGAATAGAATCAAATTAGTTGTTATATCATGAATTTTGGTTTGAATTCTATATTTGAAATAATGCACATTATTTTAATTGAAAAAGCAACAGTAAAAACGTGGAAATTAATTTTCTTCCATTCTAGTTTTTTTTCTTTTTTTATTTCTTAATTTTTTTCTTTGGTTGATATATGAAATTGAATAGAATAAACGAAGTTATAATATGAATGACTTATATTTCGTCTGTAGATTAAAAAAACCACGTTATTTTAATTGAAAATGTAACACTTAAGAAACAAGGAAATGAGCTTCCTTTCATTTTACAGTTTCTGTTGATAATTAAAATTTAACAGAATCAAAGGAATTGCGAGATCATAAAAGTTATTCTTTTTTTAGTTTTAAACAGGAACACTTTCAATTAAAAATGTAACATTTTACTAGATTGATATTTCATAATTGTGAATAAAAGCAACTTCAGAAAACTTCTTAGTTTAATCAGATTCTTTGAAGAAATTTTTAGAAATTTCAGAAGTGCGTCAATATTTCTCATTTAGTTTTTCTTTTCTAGTTGAGTCTGGATAAAAAAATTATGAAAGTATTTTCTTATTAGATACTTCCTGGAAATGAAGTCAATGATAGTGCTTTTCCATTGCACATTATAGATATGTAGGTATATGTGTGTAAATATATATATATATATATACATACATATATATGTATACATACATAAACCGGCTTGCATATCTTTATATATATGAATATATATATATATATATATATATATATATATATATATATATATATATATATATATATATATATATATATATATATATATATATATATATATATGTGTGTGTGTGTGTGTGTGTATCTATATATGTACGTACGTACATATGTATATATATTTAAATACAGTATATATATAGTTTATACATATGGTTACATAAATTATGTAGTGTACACACACACACACACTATATGTATATATATATATATATATATATATATATATATATATATATATATATATATATATATATATATACACACACACACATATATATACATACATACATACATACATACATACATACATACATACATACACAGCCATACGGTAGGTGATTACACTGACGGACAATTGGTTTGGAGAAACAGGACCCATTGAACGAGAAACCAACCTTCTCGCGTAGCTGTTTCAGAAAATGTGATCACGTTTGCAAAACATAATTTCCTGAAACTTGTCTTAACTATAGAGGATAATGATGACATACAAAGGCAAAGATTAAACCATTTAAAAATTCACGAGAAATATTATCTCATTTTGTTTAAACACAAAAATTGTTAAGAAGGCAGCCCTTCTGGGAGAAATACATCCCAAAATCAAACCATTGTTCTCTAGTCGTGGGTAATGCCTTAGCCTCAGTACCATGGTCTTTCAATGTCTTGTGGTAGAGTTCTCTTCCTTAAGGGTACACTCGGGCACACTATTCTATCTAATTTCTCTTCCTCTTGTTTTGTTAAAGTTTTTATAGTTTTTATAGGAGATACTTATTTTAATGATACTCTTCTTAAACATTTTATTTTTCCTTGTTTCTTTTCCTCATTGAGCTATTTTACATGTTGGAGTCCCTGGGGTTATAGCATCCTGCTTTTCCAACTAGGGTCGTAGCTTAGCAAGTAGTAGTAGTAGTAGTAGTAGTAGTAGTAGTAGTAGTAGTAGTAATAATAATAATAATAATAATGATGATGATGATGATAATAATTCCTGAATATAACAATATAAAGTCCCTTTTTTATGGTATATTAGAATGATATTCAGGTCATTCCTGTACCTAAAAGGTATATTAGTAATATATATTAATGAAGCAGACTGGAGAAGGGTGTCTTATTATGGATACAAAACAGAATGTAGTTGTTGGCCAAGCAGCTTTAAACCCAAGGTTGAGCGTGATTCGACTGTACATACAAGCTATATATTTGTGTGTGTATATATATATATATATATATATATATATATATATATATATATATATATATATATATATATATTGTGGTACCCTAAGAGCTACACTGTACATATCTATCTAAATATTTAACCGTAATTTTTGACGGGTCGAATATACTATACTAAATTTTTTTAATGAGGCACATTTGCACTGACTCGCATCTGTGCCCTTTTGGCTCGGGAGAGTTTTCTGCTATCTGATTGGTTAGAATTATCTTGTCCAACCAATCAGCGATCAAGAAACTTTTCCGAGCTAAAAGGGCACCCCTGCTAGTCGGTGCAAATGCGCCTCATTAAACAACATTGATTATAGTGTATTCGGCTATACTATAGTATATATATATATATATATATATATATATATATATATATATATATATATATATATATATATATATATATATATATAATTCTAACCAATATATATATATATACATATATATATGTATTCAAATAAGCCATATATATTTTGATATATTAATGTCTGGATTCTCTTAACGACCTCGGGATCAGAGCCCCAGGCGAAATCTCACAAAGACAAGAGCTTGGCTCCGGCCGGGAATCGAACCCTGGTCGGCAAGCTTATATAGACAGTGACTATATAAGCTTGCCGACCAAGGTTCGATTCCCGGCCGGAGCCAAGCTCTTGTCTTTGTGAGATTTCGCCTGGGGCTCTGATCCCGAGGTCGTTAAGAGAATCCAGACATTAATATATCAAAATATATATGGCTTATTTGAATATGAAAAACACGTAAAAATGTGCAAAATTTATCATTATATATATGTATGTATATATGTATATGTATATATGTGTATGAATGATATGAAACACCTACCTTATTTTTCCCTTAATTAAGTCCCAATCTCTGCATTTACCTGTCTTTGTTTGAAACCGTCTGGTGGAAATATTATTTTCTCACACTTCCACGGTTTGTTTAAGAGCTGTCAATCATCTGTCATTGGGTTGTTGGTAGGGAGTGGGTAGTAGGTTGGTAGAGCCAGTAACCCTCTCCCCTCTTTACATATCAATTTATAGTCTATTTGTACATTCTTCTTAATAAGGAGGTATGGAATGTTAAATCTTTACATAACTGATAAAGAAAGTCATTTATTTTCCGAATATTTCCTTTAACGTTTCTTTGAGATTTCATGAGTACAAGTAAACGTTCATGAAATATCTTAAAAGCTAATAAGCTCGAGATCCAGGTCACACAAAAGGTGATTAAGTCATTAAGCAACTAAATCCATGTCACATACTGGTCATC
>NC_090742.1:8435210-8440210 GCF_036898095.1 Palaemon carinicauda
GGAAAATCAGGAAAAGCGGGAATTTGTAAAAAATATCTTCGTTTTCTCCTAGAAGTAAAAAGATTAGAGAAGTCAGGGAAAAATATAATCAGTAATTTATGTATATCTGCCATCACCCTCTGAGAAAGGCAGTAGAACTTCTACACTTAAGAAATTGTAAAAATGTACTATTCTCAGCAGTATTTCAGTAAAATGCTAAAATCAATATTGAACAAGGGAGATAAATATCCTTGGAAAAAGACAAGGAAAACACAGGAAAAGCGGGAATTTGTAAAAATATCTCCGTTTTCTCCTATTAGTAAAAAGAATAATAAATGTACTTAGAACAAGGCAAGGAAAAATCAGGAAAAGCGGGAATTTGAAAAAAAAAAAATCTTCACTTTCTCCTAGAAGTAAAAAGATTGCAGAAGTCAGGGAATTTGTAAAAATATCTTCTTCTCCTCGAAGTAAAAAGATTACAGAAGTCAGGGAATTTGTAAAAATATCTTCTTCTCCTAGAAGTAAAAAGATTATAGAAGTCAGGGAATTTGTAAAAATATCTTCTTTTTCTCCTAGAAGTAAAAAGATTATAGAAGTCAGGGAATTTGTAAAAAGATCTTCTTCTCCTAGAAGTAAAAAGATTATAGAAGTCAGGGAATTTGTAAAAATATCTTCTTTTTCTCCTAGAAGTAAAAAGATTATAGAAGTCAGGGAATTTGTAAAAAGATCTTCTTCTCCTAGAAGTAAAAAGATTACAGAAGTCAGGGAATTTGTAAAAATATCTTCTTCTCCTAGAAGTAAAAAGATTATAGAAGTCAGGGAATTTGTAAAAATATCTTCTTTTTCTCCTAGAAGTAAAAAGATTATAGAAGTCAGGGAATTTGTAAAAAGATCTTCTTCTCCTAGAAGTAAAAAGATTACAGAAGTCAGGGAATTTGTAAAAATATCTTCTTCTCCTAGAAGTAAAAAGATTATAGAAGTCAGGGAATTTGTAAAAATATCTTCTTTTTCTCCTAGAAGTAAAAAGATTATAGAGTCAGGGAATTTGTAAAAAGATCTTCTTCTCCTAGAAGTAAAAAGATTACAGAAGTCAGGGAATTTGTAAAAATATCTTCTTCTCCTAGAAGTAAAAAGATTATAGAAGTCAGGGAATTTGTAAAAATATCTTCTTTTTCTCCTAGAAAGTAAAAAGATTATAGAAGTCAGGGAATTTGTAAAAAGATCTTCTTCTCCTAGAAGTAAAAAGATTACAGAAGTCAGGGAATTTGTAAAAATATCTTCTTCTCCTAGAAGTAAAAAGATTATAGAAGTCAGGGAATTTGTAAAAATATCTTCTTTTTCTCCTAGAAGTAAAAAGATTATAGAAGTCAGGGAATTTGTAAAAATATTTTCTTTTTCCCCCCAGATGTAAAAAGATTATAGAAGTCAGGAAATTTGTAAAAATATCTTCTTTTTCTCTTAGAAATAAAAAGATTATAGAAGTCAGGAAAAAACATAATCAGTAAGTTATGTATATCTGGCCTTACCCCGTCAAGAAGGCAGTAGAACTTCGTGTACACTGTTAACATTTTTTTTTTTTAAATATACTGTTCTCAGCAGTATTTCAGTAAAATACAGGCGACAGTAATTTTAGCTTACTTTGTTATTATCTTATATGGTTTGGTGATCATAATATCACTCCTTTACGTCAATATATCCAATTTTAAAACGGTGAAAATCCTGGAATAAATTTTTTCCCAGCATTTACCGATTTTTAATGCAAATTTTAAGTCTATAAGTAAGAAAGATAATAAAAGTCAGGAAAAATTACTAATCTTTAAGAGGATGGAAAGGATAAATGAATTAGTTCGTATAATAATGTGTTTTTAAATGAGTTTATAAGAATTTCTTAAACTTATTCCAAGAATTCCCATGGGTTCATTCTTACATTCCAAAACGAAAATGACCAAAATAAAATCAATTCTATTTTGATCTGGGGCTTCATATACATATATATATATATATATATATATTAATATATATATATATATATATATATATTGGACTAGCTGTATAAATTATCTTAAAACATACCCGTTTTTTCACTGGCTGTTTTAGTTGATGGAATAATCCCAGTAATTGTAATCTTTAATTAATGGTTTGATCATCTTATTTGATAGAGATAAAGGGATAGGGCAATGAAAGATGATGGAACACTGAGTGGTCTTAATTTGAACGGCTTTAAAAATACGTTTGTTCTAAATGCAAATGAAGTGTGTTAGCGGATATTAAGGAATCTAATAATCATTTTAAATCTTTATTTGAAATATAAATAAAACGTAGGAATTATTTATCGTGCAAAACGGGTTATAAAGATTTGAAAAACGATGTAATTTTCCCATTATAAAAAATCTTTCTATTTCTAAAATAATATTCAATAACCTGTATTGAACAATATCGTTATTATGCTTGTTACTTTTTCTTCTATTTTCGGTAGAAAAGTGTTAGTACTTTTCATTACCTTTTTTTCATGAATTACATCAAATAAAAGTTCTGATAAAAGAAAAAAAGAACACTGATGTCAGGTTAGATCATAAATATTTTGAAAAGAAAAAAAATAATAAAATAGTTTAAAGAACTGATCCAAATTCGTATGCAAAGACGTTGACTATCACAGTTACCTGAACTACTCTGTCTACAGTTATTATTTACCAATAGATATTTTACTACTGTATTATCTGTAATTTCCACTGTAATTTTTGCCTGTATATATTGCATATTGATGCTATATTCAAGATATATGACAATGAATTTTTGCTCATGGAATGTCCAGATGAAACGCTTATACGTTGGTTCCAGAATTATTTCTTTGGGGGGGGGGGAGGGGGCTGACGTTTTAAATACAATGAACAGGATTCAGAGAAAAATTGGCAATGAAATGAAGGGAGGGATAGAATAACAAAGGCAGCCGTTTCTAGTCAATTGCAGGACATAGGCCTCAGACATGTCTTTATCCTTCTCTTGGATTTGATCAGTTTTCCTCAAAAAGCTGGTCACGGAAGATTGGTGATGGTGGGATACTTTTGCCTGATCGTTCACAGCAAACCTATCTATTATAGGTGGTTCTGTTTAGTACAGCTTTGCTGATCATGGGGATACGCCAACCTTTTCATCACGTTAACGTATTCCCATTATGTGAGGAAATATGTATGTATGTATGTATGTATATATATATATATATATATATATATAAACTTCAAGCCAGCGTCTTTCCTATACAAAATAATACGTGTATCTTTATAACTCTCCTATTTCCCAAAAATGTCATTCGCCGGCTTCTCCAAAAACCTTTATCCTCAACACGGTTCCTTCGTAAGGAGCAAGACTAACTACTGGCACCATGATCCTTTAATACTGAAGCTTACAAGGCATTATCGAGAACTCTCTCTCTCTCTCTCTCTCTCTCTCTCTCTCTCTCTCTCCGTCATTATTACATCAAGAATTAGTGAAGGTTTTGGTACGTTTATAATGTACTCTCTCTCTCTCTCTCTCTCTCTCTCTCTCTCTCTCTCTCCGTCATTACATCAGAAATTAGTGAAGGTTTGGTGCGTTTAAATGTACTTTCTCTCTCTCTCTCTCTCTCTCTCTCTCTCTCTCTCTCATTATTACATCAGGAATTAGTGAAGGGTTTGGTGCGTTTTAAAATGTACTTTTCTCTCTCTCTCTCTCTCTCTCTCTCTCTCTCTCTCTCTCTCTCTCTCCATGATGTTCCAAATGATATTATTAAAAGATAAATAAACTATGAATATAAAATACGATAGCATGAAAGATAGAAATCTAATATTTTTTCTAATAAATTTAAATATGTAAAGTACCATAAAAATTACAAAAACTATTTTTAAAAAATCGATTATATTCCCATCTTTTATGTTATTTTACTCTCTCTTGTTCAGTCTAATTGTGATTTCTTTTATTTACTTTACTTTTGTTGGAAAGATTGAGTAACACTTATTATTACTATTATAAATACTATTATTATTATTATTATTATTATTATTATTATTATTATTATCATCATCATTATTACTATTATTATTCATATTCATATTATTATTATTATTATTATTATTATTATTATTATTATTATTATTACTAGCTAAGCTACCACCCTAGTTGGAAAAGCATGATGCTATAAGCCAAGGGCTCCATCAGGGAAAAACAGCACATAGAGGAAAGGAAATAAGCAAATAAATAAACTAGAAGTGAAGTAATGAAGGATTAAAATAACACATTTTAAGAACAGTAACAAAATTAAACTAGATCCTTCATATATATATCAAATAGTTGTGCGTAAGAGCACTTTGAAAGATTTACTAGTTCAAAGTTTCATTGACAAAGTAATAAGAAACATTTGAAAACTTTTGAGTATTCAATCAAGGGAAAAAAATATAATTAAAGATAGAAGCAATAAATAATCTAGCTGAAATTTTAAATTTGAATTTATATTTGATAATAATGGACAGCTTTGCAAAAAACATTACCAAATAAATTGGAAACAAAATGCTCACAAGATTTCCCGTCGGAAAATTAATTTATTTTTATTTTACAAAAAGGATCAACTGAATGTTACCTAACAGAAAAACAAGGTAACAAACTAAGAAAAGAACACCTATAACCAATGCCATGAACAATGAACAAAAGTAAACAAATAAGTTGTTTTCAAGAAGCCTTGGCGACAACAGAGTTAAACTATCTTAAGGCTTTTATTTGTAAAATATATTACCTGGTCTACACCCATAAACAATGCCATAAACAATGCAAAAGACAAACAAGTAAGTTGCGTTAAAAAGGCTTTTAAGACAATAGAGTTAAACTATTTAGAACTTTTTTTTAAGTAACCTGGTCTTCCAAAGTTACTGATCGCATAACTAAAATAGCCCCCGACTTGCGGTCTCCTTAACATCATTTATTATATTACTTCCTTCCTTTGTCATCTATTATCCTCTCTCTCTCTCTCTCTCTCTCTCTCTCTCTCTCTCTCT
>NC_090742.1:8445210-8447710 GCF_036898095.1 Palaemon carinicauda
AGAGTCAGATCAGCCAGTAATCCTTTCAAAAGCCCTTTGAAGAACACAATCGCTTACAGAGAAGAATATCTGCTTTCCTCAAATCCTTCTTGAACTTTTGTAACTATTTCCCAAATCAAACCTTCATTCTCAGAGTATTGGAACGATTATTTGGATGTTCAAATCACAGCGGAAGTTAGCGTAACATTATCATTTTTCGGTTTATCTCTTTGATTGCTTTACACTTTCTAGAAAGGGTTAATAAAGTGAAGTTTGTAAAATTGGATATGATTTCAGGTCGCCTTCTCTGGATATAAAAAAAATGGAAAAGTCTGGGTATAGTTTGAGCTATAAAAGAAAGCTATTTTAATTTCATGTTATTGGAGAATGGAGAGCAAAAGGAAGGTATGTTTTAAGACTTAAATTTTTTCAATATAAAAAATAGATTATAAATTAGTTCCTCCAAATAAATTAATACGAATATTGAAAACAACCCGAAAATATAAACTGCAAAATAAATAAGAATATAAAATACAAATATAAATAGGTTATGAATTAGTCCCTAGAAATAAGTAATACGAATATTTAAAACACCGGAAAATATAAACTGGAAAATAATTCACAATAATATAAAAATAAGAATATAAATAAATCATAAATTAGTCCATCGAAATAAGTAATACGAATATTTCAAACACCAGAAAATATGAACTGCAAAATAATTAACAAGAATCTAAAGATACTGATAAAAATATATTATAAATTAGTTCCTACGAATGAAGTAAAACGGAGATTGAAAACACCAGAAAATATAAACTGCAAAATAATTAAGAATAATATAAAAATATCAATAAAATGAGATTATAAATTAGATCCTCCAAAAGAAGTAACTTGAATATTGAAAACACCACAAAATATAAACTGCAGAAAAAAAAAGAAAAAAAAATCTAAAATTACTAAAAATTCGTCTATGTTTACTTTGTTTTACGTGGGCAGGTGTCGCCTTGCATAATAGAGATCCCATTTGCATATATATATATATATATATATATATATATATATATATATATATATATATATATATATATATATATTTTTTTTTTTTTTTTTTGCACGGAGCTCTCTCAAATTTGCAGTCGAGTAGATGGAATTTCCTTAGCAAACCTTTCACACCTTCGTCTCATCCAAACTGGAATATGACCCAAGGCTTTTTTTAAGTTTGTCTTTTAACAGTCCACGGAGGGCCGTTGAAGCTTGTAGAAATCAATTTGTATTTGTTAAAATAAGGAACCTTAAAGAAGCCTTTAACAATTGATAAGCCTATACATCTAAATATCTAAATTAATGATAATAATTATTCCATTTTCTGAATAAACTGTTAGATTTATTGTCATCATTGTCAAATAATTCATAGAATTATATAGAACAAATATCTAATACGTATTCTATTTTCTGTTTTTATCATTAGATTTATTATCATTATTAGAAAACAATTCATAGAATTATATCGAACAGTTGATGTACATCTAAATTAACCATAATAAGTATTCTATTTTATACTGTTATTGTTAGATTTATTATCATCATTAGTAAATAATTTTTAGCACTATATCGTATACAAAACATATCAGTGCTGAGATTTTAATATTGGCAGGTATATACTGTAGTACGTTTTTCATTTGGATAGTGGATTTACGCACGTATAGTGAAACAATTGTCTAAATTCATAAAATATCAATAAGCATCATAACGAGAAGTCACACAAGCATTGAGAAACATGTTAAAATACTCTATTTTCAATATATCATGATGTGAAACAAAGGGGGGGAGGGCGCGGAATATTTAAAATCTCCATGATTTCAAAGTACTATATTATATACTTTTTGTGACGATGTAGAGATTCAATATCATCGTATATATTATAATACGGCCTAATATAGTACTAAATCAAAATTTTACGAGATTACCTAATTATGATCAAATATAGATAAAATCCATCAAAATAGTTTTGAACTGACGAGCTTATATACAAACAGTTGAGAGTAACAATGGCCCTCTTTCAATTGAGATAATGTAAATTTCTACTTTCTGTGGCAAGATGGCTGTTGGGCATTAACAGAGAGGCGAGGTGAATGTAAGGGCTTTTCTTTAACAAGCTTATATACAAACAGTTGAGGGTAACAATGGCAAAAAAATTCAAAGATTATGAAACATGCGATGGCAAGCTTAAACAGGTTTCTGTTATCAGTCCTGGAGAGAGCGAGGTAAAATATAAAAATCTTATCTTTGGGTACTCTTGTGTATGCTCCAATGTTTGTTGTATATTATAAATAATTTTTCCATAATTGTTTTTTGAGTAACTCTCAAAGATACCGATACTTTGAGTAGGGCATTGATCTTCAAAGATAAACACTGATAAACATTAATTGTGGAACTATTGTTATTACTTGTCAATATAAAAAGTATTATTCGAATATTTATTTGACTTAGAAACATAAAACATTTTTTTCTAAATCGTACA
>NC_090742.1:8465210-8472710 GCF_036898095.1 Palaemon carinicauda
CCAAAATATATTTTTTCTAGAAGATCGTTATTAATTAATTTTTACATATTTAACATGTCATGCACTTAGATATGAAATAAACAAAGCACACAGTTATGGAAACAGAAAGAGAGGAGAAGATATATAACATTGTTGCATATTTCCATTGCAAAAATAAAACAAAAATATATTTCTTCTCGAAGGTCGTTATTGATTTTTACATATTTATCATGTCATGGACTTAGATATTATGTAAAACCAAAACTAACAATTATGGTAATATACTAAAAATATTATCTAAAAAAATCTTGTTTAAAAAAATATATTTCTTCAAGAAGGTCGTTATTAATTTTTACATATCTAACATACCATGCAGTTAGTTATTAGGTAAAATCAAAGTTAACAGCTATGGTAATATACTAAAAGTATTATTTTTATAAAATCTTTGTTTATAAAAATGTAGCAAGTATAAAACTAAAATATCTCAGACATACTGAAAACCAATTTGGCCCATCCTTACTTTTAGGACGACAACTCGATAACAAGGAATGTCGAAACAAAGGTCTACAGATTAACGAAAAATTTTAGCTTTTTTTATCCAGCAGTTAAATTCACTCAGTTCCATGAGCAAGATTTGTTTTTTAAGCTTTTATACATTTAGATTTAGTCGCTAGAGGAGAGGTATGTAAATTTAACCGAAATTGTGAAATAGACATCTTATAACAGGAGTATCATTTTATCTCAGACGGATTTGAAAAGGAATAATGGCCTTTATATGAAGGTATGCATGTTTAGGGGATATAATATACAGCATGTACACACGCAAACACACACACACACACAAACACACACACACACACATATATATATATATATATATATATATATATATATATATATATATAAAGATATATTTTGCAAATTTTTACGTGTTTTTCATATTCAAATAAGCCATATATATTTTTGATACATTAATGTCTGGATTCTCTTAACGACCTCGGGATCAGAGCCCCAGGCGAAATCACACAAAGACAAGAGCTTGGCTCCGGCCGGGAAGCGACAGTCGCTGTCTGTACAAGCTTGCCGACCAGGGTTCGATTCCCGGCCGGAGCCAAGCTCTTGTCTTTGTGTGATTTCGCCTGGGGCTCTGATCCCGAGGTCGTTAAGAGAATCCAGACATTAATGTATCAAAAATATATATGGCTTATTTGGATATATATATATATATATATATATATATATATATATATATATATGTATGTATATATATATATATATACATATCTATATATATAGATTATATACTGTATATGTACAAATATATAAATATATACATATATATATATACATATATATATATATATATATATATATATATATATATATGTGTGTATATACATACATAGGTATATACATATATATATATATATATATATACAGTATATACATATATATATATATATATATATAATTATATATATATATATATATATATATATATCTATTTATACATATATATATATATATATATATATATATATATATATATATATATATAGAGGAGAGAGAGAGAGAGAGAGAGAGAGAGAGAGAGAGAGAGAGAGAGAGAGAGAGAGAGAGAAAGAGACTTATCATTTCTATATTCATCCTAAGACATTTTGAAATTTTGGAAACAACGTATAACACTAAAGTTATGAAAAAAAATTCCGATATATTCAAAACACTGAATAATTTTGCAGTCAGTGGTGAATCTTAAGTAAAAAAACCCTTATACAGCAAAGTGAAATTTTATATAAAACCCTAAATATGAATTCTGAAAGTTGACAGACAAACTTGATCAACCTTATAGAAATGGAGGGAAAAAACACACATGAAGGTCATTAGCAAGTAACAAGGTTCAAAGGAAATAGAATTAAATATAATTATTTTCATCGGATTAAAGTACTGAAACACCATGTAATCTTTTCATAGCTAATTTTCTCTTTCATTCATCCTTTTTTGTTGGAGATATTAGCTATCTAAAGTTGTTTTGATGTTATTTTATGCATAAAAACATTCAACTTTAGTTTTCTTTCATACGTCCCACGAGATTAGCATTATCAAAAGGAAGGAGATTAACCAGCCCAATGAGTCAAACTTGACTATTAAGCGGGGTTTAAACGATCGAACCCGGTTGTCAAACCTATTTGTCAAACGGTTCCAAGAGGTGGAATCAGTCACAAAAGCATAAGGTTTTGGACAATGAAGCCCCGCCCACAAAATTCAGAAGAGAACAGACTTTCTTCGAACTATTCAACGAACGTGTTCGACAATTAAATACATCAGTTCAAACACTTGTCTGTCGAACCTCGTTCGACGAACCGTTCGACGGTGTAAACCCCGCTTTAGAGAGCTAGCCTGATTAAATTCTGTAGGTAAAAATCCTTATATTAAAGCCTATATTAAAACAAAAAGCAAATATACATAAACATAGTAGAACATCATTCATTTTACATTGTTATACAAAATAGATTGTAAAAATGACGCCCACTTGGGACTTTTCAGTATAAATAAACATTATAAATTATTCATTGTGCAGAGTGAGATTCTGGGACACAGTTTAGTTCATAATACGTAAGGTCAAATAACAATGCCTTATAATTATCTTTTTGTTAATATATATACATATTGAATGTAAATTTCTATTCCTTTCACACTCCTCACTACTATTTTTTATGTTGAACAAGCTGACATAGTTTATTTAGATCATATTTTATATATGATAAATATCTTAACGATATTACTGATCTTAAGATATTTTGCATTAATTATTCATTACTTTTCATGTAGTTTATTTATTTCCTTTCTTCACTGGGCTATTTTCCCCGTTGGAGACTATGAACCTATAGCATCCAGCTTCTCCAAGAAAGGTTGTAACCTAGCTAATAATAATAATAATAATAATAATAATAATAATAATAATAATAATAATAATAATAATAATAATAATAAAAATAATAATTAAACGACGCTTATCGAAAATGTTTATAACTCGGATCTTATTATCTTAGTTATAAGTAAAATAATCTCCTGAAAGGGAGTGCCACCATTTTTTTTCTCAAAAGTGTTTTTCTTTATAATAAATAGTATGCGATATTTTATAATCAATGATTTCACAATAGGCCTCCGAACACAGTTATATTAAATCGTTTTAATATGAAAGGTTCTGGCAGCATTGTTTTCCCAAAACTGCTTTTTTTTATAATCAATAGTATGTGATATTTTATAATCAATAATTTCACAATAGGCCTTCGAAAACAGTTTTAGGAAATCGATTTGTAATCAAGGCAAACATAACTTTAGTTGACATGTTTTGGTAACCAATAATTTCAGAGTAGTTTAATGACTTGTTTCATGAACTGTTTCGCAATTTGTGCTTCGAGTTACAAAAACTCATTGCCTGATCGTCCTCAATACAAATAAATACATTTTTATGTATTCAACTTTTGTATTGAAATCATGTTTAACTACATATAGATATTTGCATAACTATTCTCATCATCATCTGCATCTCCTCCTACGCCCATTTTTTTTTCTTTTTTTTTCCTTTTGCTTAATATGATGTTTATTGTTCAAATGTTGTATTGAAATCATGTATAACTAGATATATATTTGCATAACTATTCTCATCATCATTATCATCTCCTCCTATGCCTATTGACGCAAAGGGCCTCGGTTAGAGTTCGCCAGTCGTCTGTATTTTGAGCTTTTATATCTATACTTTCCCATTCATCATCTACTTCACGCTTCATAGTCCTCAACTACGTAGGCCTTGGTCTTCCAATTCTTCTAGTGCCTTGTGGAGCCCAGTTAAATAATTGATGAACTAATCTCTCGGGGAGTGCTAAGAGCATGCCCAAACCATCTCCATCTACCACTCACCATGATCTCATCCACATATAGCACTCGAGTAATCTCTCTTATAGTTTCATTTCTAATCCTGTCCTGCCATTTAACTCTCAATATTCCTCTGAGGGCTTTGTTCTCAAATCTACAAATTCTGTTCGATATTGTTTCATTGTCATATCACGACTCATGTCCATACAGTAACACCTATCTCACTAAACTGATATATACAATAGTCTGATTTTTATATGTAATTTCCGGCGATTTGATTTCCAAATTTTACTTAACCTAGCCATTTCTGATTTGCCTTTTTCAATCTTTCATTAAACTCCAATTTTAAAGACCCTGTATTAGAAATCATAGTTCCTAAATATTTAAATGGTTCCATCTCAATAATCTTTTAACAAATTGTATGTAATATGTCCAAGTAAGACAAAATAGCGTGTCTATTACTCAGTATTATGCAAGTAATGATTAATTAGCAACTAACATAAACACCAGAATATTAGAATGCCTAGAAAATTTCCACGATCAGGGTTATAATAAATATTTATAATATTAAAAATGTAATTTAGCGAAGTATATTCATTATTTATGTAAAAAAAATCTAGGATATTTTCATGTCGTAATTTTTTATTATTAATAACCAAAGTAAAATATATTTAAATTTAAAGTTGACGCTTAGCAATCTTTAACTGGTGAACAATATTAAGAGATTAATATTCTTTTACTTTCACAAAACGACTCAAATGTTATTTCGACTTTTTATTTTCGAAAGTAAGCTACATAAACTATCCAGTACTACAGATTTTAAATATACTTATCCCGAGTATCCAAAAAAAAAATATATACACTAATAGATCATAAAATCTAACTCTTTTCAAATTCCCCATATCAATTATTATAAATATATTATTATTATTATTATCATTATTATTATTATTATCATTATCATTATTATTATCATTATTATTATTATCATTATCATTATCATTATTATTATTATTATTATCATTATTATTATTATTATTACTAGCTAAGCCACAACCCTAGTTGGAAAAGCAAGATGCTATAAGCATAAGGTCTCCTACAGGGAAAAATAGCCCAGTGAGGAAAGAAATAAGGAAATAAATAAACGAACAATTAAAATAAAATATTGTAAAAACAATAACAACATGAAAACAGATATTTCATATATAATCTATAAAAAGACTTATGTCAGCCTGTTCAACATAAAAACATTTGCTGCAAGTTTGAACTTTCGAAGTTCCACCGATTCAACTACCCGATTACGAAGATTATTCCACAACTTGCACACAGCTGGAATAAAATTTCTTTAGTCAATTCTTTTTAGCGAGACAGATTTGCACCGACTCACATGGGGTGTCCTTTTGGCTCGGAAAAGTTTCCTGACCGCTCGCTGATTGGTTGGACAAGATAATTCTAGCCAATCAGATAGCAGGAAACTTTTCCGAGCTAAAAGGGCACCTCTGCGAGTCGGTGCAAATGCGCCTCAATAAAAAAAAATGAGTATAGAATACTGTGTAGTATTGAACCTCACGATGGAGTAAGCCAGACAATTAAAATTAACTGCATGCCTAATATTTTCAGGTAATTTGCCGTTATTCTTTTTTTTTGGTGCCAGAAAAAATCCCGCTGGAGAAACTAATCAAACTTTTGCCTGTCTCATCTCAACTTGGAATACGCCTTCGGCAGAGAAGTTCCCATGTCATTATAATGACAGTCAACTCTCACCGAGGGACAATCACATCCCGGTCTCAATGGCTTGCTGATTTCTAGACTGTTAAAGTAAGTGCTGAGATAAGTAGAAATTATGTAATTGTCATTGACAATTATGTGGTAAATCCGGATCAAACAAGAATTATAAGCTAAGTAGAAATTATCTAATTATCATCAGTTATGTTGTAAATCTAGTTCAAGTAAGTATCATATGATGAGCTAAGTAGAAGTTATCTAATATATATACTGTATATATATATATATATATATATATATATATATATATATATATATATATATTTTGTCATTCTTATGATTTTAAAATTATTTTTCCTTCAATTTCGGTCTAGGAAAATGGAATAAAACCACACCAGTTACTTTCCCATAAAAAAAAAGAAAATTCAAGAAAAGTATTTTGGGAGTCGAGCATCGATTGAAAAAGATCCCTTCCTTCGTTCGTACATCTCTTCTCACCAATCGTCTCTGAGATATTGGTCTTACGAGAACTGTATTTTCTCCAAAGAGCTTTGGCAAAATCTCGGGGAAAAAATTTATGAATCTGTCTCTAACTTTATATATACTGTACACTAGTAATATAATAATTTAGACATTCTCCAGTGGCCAAGCAGGAAAAATCAAAATCGCGAGAAAAATGTGTTTGAAAATTGGCAATTTTCAAATTCTCATATCTCAGGTATATATAAACCTAATTAAAAATTTTTTAGAGTCTATGTATCCTATTGCACTTTTTAAATAGAAAGGAGAAGTTGTATTAGAAGACCAGAAACAATTAAAAAATAATAGTTATTTGAGCTCTGTAGACCTTCAGTATTGTGAAAGCCTCAATTATTATTGTCCTTGGTTTATGGCAAATCATCGCCCCAAATTTCATGAGGGAGAGAGAGCAGTAATACCCTAGTAAGAGGGGGTACCCAGAGAAGTACAATCAGAAATCCCAACTGCCGTGTTGTAGTTAAGAAAGGGGAAGGGAGTTTAAAGGTCACTTATGAATGGCAGAGGCAAGGGACAGTGACAATGCCCCAGAGACTGGCATATGATCAGTGCTGAGACCCTCTCCACCCAAGCTGAGACCAGGGTGTCCCAGATAATGGCTGCTGATAATTCAACAGACAGACCCCAAAACCCCCATCCTTAGCTCACAGGGATGGTGAGGTGGCAGTGAACAAAGGAACTAACGAGTTTGAGCGGGTATCAAACCCAGTCTGGCGATCACCACGCAAGGACGTTATCAACAGGCCACCACAACTGAAGGGTTGAATCTGTGTGTGCGCGTGTGTGTGCACATCTATCTAAATATTTAGCCCTCAATTTTTACGACTATGGTACACTAGTAATATAATATTTGCCATCGCTCACAATTTCCGAATATTTGAGATTCAACACATTTTTGGATCCGGAAACTTTCAGTAAAAATGTTGCATTTTTCTTACTCGTGAATAAGAGTGAAAGCTTTGCTTTTCCTCACCAGCAAATCTAAAAGATAAACGAAATAAATAAATAAAGAATTTCATTCAGTTTAGGATTAGGAAACCGAACGGTGCGCAGTATCTCGTTCGTATTTGAGCCGGGAAAATATATTCATTTTTGAGTTTTATTTTTCTTTCCTCTTTGGTCAATATGTATCTCAAAACATGAGTCATGCACTAGGCAGGGTACATGACTGGCGTCCATTGCTTGGTTAAGTATACGCACAGGTGAGCAGTCAAAAAGCAAATACTTGAGATTATGATTATACTAGTACAATTTTTAAGATATATATATATATATATATATATATATATATATATATATATATATATATATATTTATATACATATATGTGTGTATATATAAACGATCTATGTGTAATTATATATATACTGTATATATATATAT
>NC_090742.1:8492710-8495210 GCF_036898095.1 Palaemon carinicauda
TGCTCTTAACTCCAAAGAGCATATCCTCGCTACGTCAAGCAGTCTTATTTTGCTCTTAACTCCAAAGAGCATACCGTCGCTACGTCAAGCAGTCTTATTTTGCTCTTAACTCCAAAGAGCATATCCTCGCTACGTCAAGCAGTCTTATTTTGCTCTTAACTCCAAAGACCATAATCCTCGCTACGTCAAGCAGCCTTATTTTGCTCTTAACTCCAAAGGATTCTCGCTACGTCAAGCAGCCTTATTTTGCTCTTAACTCCAAAGACCATAATCCTCGCTACGTCAAGCAGCCTTATTTTGCTCTTAACTCCAAAGACCATAATCCTCGCTACGTCAAGCAGCCTTATTTTGCTCTTAACTCCAAAGGATCCTCGCTACGTCAAGCAGCCTTATTTTGCTCTTAACTCCAAAGGATCCTCGCTACGTCAAGCAGCCTTATTTTGCTCTTAACTCCAAAGGATCCTCGCTACGTCAAGCAGCATTATTTTGCTCTTAACTCCAAAGAGCATATCCTCGCTACGTCAAGCAGTCTTATTTTGCTCTTAACTCCAAAGAGCATACCGTCGCTACGTCAAGCAGTCTTATTTTGCTCTTAACTCCAAAGAGCATATCCTCGCTACGTCAAGCAGCCTTATTTTGCTCTTAACTCCAAAGAGCAAACCGTCGCTACGTCAAGCAGTCTTATTTTGCTCTTAACTCCAAAGAGCATATCCTCGCTACGTCAAGCAGTCTTATTTTGCTCTTAACTCCAAAGACCATAATCCTCGCTATGTCAAGCAGCCTTATTTTGCTCTTAACTCCAAAGGATTCTCGCTACGTCAAGCAGCCTTATTTTGCTCTTAACTCCAAAGACCATAATCCTCGCTACGTCAAGCAGCCTTATTTTGCTCTTAACTCCAAAGGATCCTCGCTACGTCAAGCAGCCTTATTTTGCTCTTAACTCCAAAGGATCCTCGCTACGTCAAGCAGCCTTATTTTGCTCTTAACTCCAAAGGATCCTCGCTACGTCAAGCAGCCTTATTTTGCTCTTAACTCCAAAGGATCCTCGCTACGTCAAGCAGCCTTATTTTGCTCTTAACTCCAAAGAGCATATACTCGCTACATCAAGCAGTCTTATTTTGCTCTTAACTCCAAAGGATCCTCGCTACGTCAAGCAGCCTTATTTTGCTCTTAACTCCAAAGAGCATATACTCGCTACGTCAAGCAGTCTTATTTTGCTCTTAACTCCAAAGGATCCTCGCTACGTCAAGCAGCCTTATTTTGCTCTTAACTCCAAAGAGCATATACTCGCTACTTCAAGCAGTCTTATTTTGCTCTTAACTCCAAAGGATCCTCGCTACGTCAAGCAGCCTTATTTTGCTCTTAACTCCAAAGAGCATATACTCGCTACGTCAAGCAGTCTTATCTTGCTCTTAACTCCAAAGGATCCTCGCTACGTCAAGCAGCCTTATTTTGCTCTTAACTCCATAGAGCATACCGTCGCTACGTCAAGCAGCCTTATTTTGCTCTTAACTCCAAAGAGCATACCGTCGCTACGTCAAGCAGCCTTATTTTGCTCTTAACTCCATAGAGCATACCGTCGCTACGTCAAGCAGCCTTATTTTGCTCTTAACTCCAAAGAGCATACCGTCGCTACGTCAAGCAGTCTTATTTTGCTCTTAACTCCAAAGAGCATACCGTCGCTACGTCAAGCAGCCTTATTTTGCTCTTAACTCCAAAGAGCATATCCTCGCTACGTCAAGCAGCCTTATTTTGCTCTTAACTCCAAAGAGCAAACCGTCGCTACGTCAAGCAGTCTTATTTTGCACTTAATTCCAAAGGATCCTCGCTACGTCAAGCAGTCTTATTTTTCTCTTAACTCCAAAGAGCAAACCGTCGCTACGTCAAGCAGTCTTATTTTGCTCTTAACTCCAAAGGATCCTCGCTACGTCAAGCAGTCTTATTTTGCTCTTAACTCCAAAGAGCATATCCTCGCTACGTCAAGCAGCCTTATTTTGCTCTTAACTCCAAAGAGCATATCCTCGCTACGTCAAGCAGCCTTATTTTGCTCTTAACTCCAAAGAGCATATCCTCGCTACGTCAAGCAGCCTTATTTTGCTCTTAACTCCAAAGAGCAAACCGTCGCTACGTCAAGCAGTCTTATTTTGCTCTTAACTCCAAAGAGCAAACCGTCGCTACGTCAAGCAGTCTTATTTTGCTCTTAACTCCAAAGGATCCTCGCTACGTCAAGCAGTCTTATTTTGCTCTTAACTCCAAAGAGCATACCGTCGCTACGTCAAGCAGTCTTATTTTGCTCTTAACTCCAAAGAGCATATCCTCGCTACGTCAAGCAGCCTTATTTTGAACTTAACTCCAAAGAGCAAACCGTCGCTACGTCAAGCAGTCTTATTTTGCTCTTAACTCCAAAGGATCCTCGCTACGTCAAGCAGTCTTATTTTGCTCTTAACTCCAAAGAGCATACCGTTGTTACGTCAAGCAGTCTTATTTTGCTCTTAACTCC
>NC_090742.1:8510210-8525210 GCF_036898095.1 Palaemon carinicauda
AATTACGTATTTACGATACCCTCTATTCCTGGATGGTTACCCATACAATGAATGACCACAGCTAAAGGTCCTTGACCTCAGACAACCAACATATCCAAGCTTCGGTGAAAACAGCGAGGGAATTTCCCGCTTCATATCAGAATTGATAACTTTATTGACTTTTAGAGAAAGAAACAGAGAACGGGAAACACTTACTGTCTGTCCTAAGTACGTATATTCGTTAACAATCTCTAGATGCTCGTCCATAACTCTTATTTCTTGTCTAAATGCATTTTCACTGGACATTATCTTAGTTTTACTCATATTCATTTTCAGTCCTACATTTCTGCTTTCTCACTGAGGTTTTATTTTGAATATCGAAGTAAAAGCAATTTCAAAAACGTATTTAAATTTAATCATGCATTCATAAATTCTTTACGTATTTGTTTTATCGCTGTGTCTGTATATGCTTGTTAGAGAGAGAGAGAGAGAGAGAGAGAGAGAGAGAGAGAGAGAGAGAGAGAGAGAGAGAAAGTTATTATGCTGCATTTGCTCTTCTTATTGTGAGGAAGTTCTTGAATAAAGTATAGGCCCTCTGATGGTAAACACATTAACAAATGAAGTCTATTTACGGATATGAGAGAAAAGAGCTTTAAAAAAAACTTTATATATATACTGTATATATATATATATATATATATATATATATATATATATATATATATATATATATATATATATATATATATATGTATGTATATATATACATATTTGGTAGTAGATTGGCCAGGGCACCAGTCACCCGTTGAGATACTATCACTAGAGAGTTATGGTTTTTTTTGACTGGGCAGACAGTACTACATTGGATTCTTCTCTCTGGTTACGGTTCATTTTCCTTTTGTCTACACATAAACCGAATAGTCTGGCCTATTCTTTACATAATCTCCTCTGTCCTCATATACCTAACAACACTGAGACTACCCAACAATTCTTCTTCACCCAAGGGGTTCTGCACTGTCATTGTTCAATAGCCACTTTTCTAGGTAAGGGTAGAGGAGAGACTTTAGCTATGATAAGCAGCTCTTCTAGGAGAAGGTCACTCCAAAATCAAACCATTGTTCTCTAGTCTTGGGTAGTGCCATAGCCACTGTACCATGGTCTTCCACTGTCTTGGGTTAGATGTCTCTTGCTTGAGGGTACACTCGGGCTCACTATTCTATTTTATTTCTCATCTTCTCGTTTTGTTAAAGTTTTTATAGTTTATATAGAAGATATTTATTTTAATGTTACTGTTCTTAAAATTTTAATTTTGTCTTATTTCCTTCCCTCACTGGGCTATTTTCCCTGTTGAAGCCCCTGAGCTTATAACATCCTGCTTTTCCAACTAGGGTTGGTGCTTAGCTGGTAATAATAATAATAATAATAATAATAATAATAATAATAATATATATATATATATATATATATATATATATATATATATGGTGCATGTATGTGTGTATGTATATATATATATATATATATATATATATATATATGTATGTATGTATATATGTATATATATATGTATATATATATGTATATATGTATATATATATATATATATATATATATATATATATATATATATATGTATATTGTATATATCACTTTCTGAAACTGGATACCTTATCGTGGTGAAAGAGTTTATGTATCACCATGACTAACAAAGCTGTACTAGTCAGGGTTTGCTGTGAGCGATCAGGCAAATGTCTCCCACCGTCCCCAATCCGCACTTAGCCAGCGTGTCGATGGAAACAGGCCAAACCCCAGAAATGAATAAGGACATGTCTGACGCCTCTGTCCTACAGTGGACTTGAAACGTCTGGAAAAAAATATTCTACACTAATATAAAATAAAAGGTTTTCCGAAATATAAGACTATCTTCAAGTGAGTATCTTTGAAGCTCTGAGAACATTGTAAACTATATTTGTTTTCTGGTTATATAATATCTCAAGGGAATTCGGGTTTTCCTTGCCTAGGCAAATTGGGTCTTTTTTTTCGCTCACAAAATGAACAAGAAATGTCTTTTTCGGTCCCAAGCCTCTATAATAAGTATCATTATTCATAATAGATCAAAAATTTATAAGTGTCCTTATTTATAATAGATCAAGTTTATATAACTAGAAGTGCCATTTGAATTCCAGTAATGATTTGAAAAAAAAAAAATAAAAAAATGAAAAATACGACTAAATATACCCACAATATTATTAAGAAAAGTAGTTTCAATTTGAGTCGGGTAAATAAGACCAATCTACATATTCTATTTTGAGAGAAATTGTGAATAGCTGACTTGAATTGCCAACAAGAAACATAATAAGAGAAAATAATGAGGTAAAATGATTCCTTCAGGAGAGTCCATAGTATGATATCAGAACGAAATACACTCCGAGTATGTAATTGTATCTTCTCTGACGATAACAAGATGCTAAGAGTAACTGATAAAACTATCGTATAGGAAATTTAAAGAATGGAGGGTAAATTTAGCTAATGACGCAAGTTAATAAGTTAAATTAATCCAACATTGTGCTATATTATGTTTTGCAGATTTTTGTTATTAGTCGCTACACTTAAGAATTTGCCGTGAAAAAAAAAGAAGTAAAAATCCAGAAATAAATGTTGCCAGGCATTTAACGTCTTAAAACCGGATATATTGACGTTATGGAGTGATATTACGGTCACCAACCAGTAAAATATACTAGCAAAGTAGGGTACAAATTACGGTCGTCTGTATTTTACTGAAATACAGCTGAAAACAGTATATTTTCACGGAGAATTTTCGATTAAACTTACGGTGTTTTTTTAAAGTGTAGGAAAGAAGCATAGAAAATATATTAAATTAAACGTAGAATATTTTTTACATGAAAAAATAAATGATCGCTGCATTTATTACTCTAATTCAGTTCTGAAGCTCAGCTATTAATTAATAATTACTCATATAAATCCAAACTTACTTATTTACTCGTGGTTACTGATGATAAGTTAATAATGGTAATAATCAGATATAAAAAAATAATAATTCTTGATACACTTTTCTATATCGGAAAAAATAAGGGAAGCATAAAATAATAATAATAATAATAATAATAATAATAATAATAATAACCCATTATTATTATTATTATCATTATTATTATTATCATTATTATTATTATTATTATTAGTAGTAGTAGTAGTAGTAGTAGTAGTAGTAGTAGTAGTAGTAGTAATAATAATAATAATAATAATAATAATAATAATAATAATAAGAAGAAGAAGAAGAAGAAGAAGAAGAAGAAGAAACACTGAATTTTCAATAAATTGGGGGAAAATTTAATAATTTCATAGATTTCACAATATGATCACTGTATCCAATCAGCAATATAACTAGTTATTCCACGAACAGTGGATAGTGTACACGTGACTTGAGGAGTGTAAGCATGTTATGAATTTTAACATACATAAAGAAAACAAAAAATTTTCTCGTTGTTAAGTCGTTAATATTATAAAATAATTAAATCCTGTCCTTTGCGTTCGATAATCGATGAAAAAAGACTTTGGGACATTTTTCTATCTCAACGAGAACTTTCTCTTTGTTAAGTCTTTAATATTATAAAATAAGGAAATTCTAGCCATTGTGTTTGAAAATCAATGATATATCCTTTGTGATTTTGATATCTTCAAGGGTAGGAATTCTATGTTTTTTTATCTCAATATGAATATCCGATTTTATGAAAGCTAGACTTCGCTGTTAAAAATTTGCCATAAAAACGGTAAAAATCAGGGAATAAATGTCGCCAGGCATTTACCGTTTTAAAAACGGATATACTGACGTAAAGGAGTGATATTACGGTCACCAACCCGTAAAATATAATAAAAAAAAAAAAGTAGGGTAAAAATACGGTCGCCTGTATTTTACTGAAAAACTGCTGAAACAGTTTATTCTTACGGAGATTTTCCGATTAAAATTACGTTTCTTTAACAGTGTTTAAAAGAATTACGGTTGCTGTATTTCACTGAAATACGGCTGAGAACCGTATATATTGTTACGGAGATTTTCCGATTAAAATTACGGTTTTTTTAAATGTGTTTAAAAGAATCACGGTTGCCTATATTTCACTGATATACGGCTAAAAACAGCATATTATTTCGGAGAATTTCCAATTAAAATTACGGTTTTTTAAGTGTTTAAAAGTTACGGTTGCCTGTATTTCACTGATATACGGCTGAGAACAGTATATTTCAACGGAGAATTTCCGATTAAAATTGCCTTTTTATTGTGTTGAAAAGATATCTTAAAAGAAGTCTGAAGATCCTCTTAGTGTTCCTTGACCTGACAGCCTGTGAGTCTGGAGATAAAGGCGAGAGCATTTAGAAGACGTCTTCTTAATGAGGTTCCTTTCGAGGCAATGAATATCTATTAGTCCATGAGCCAGGCAAGATTTGACTACCATATTGGGGGACTAATAACCACTATGTTTTTCAGTAAGCTTGGTATATGGGTTGTATGAAAATATGTGGTGGACATTGCAGAAGCCCAGCTTAATAGCATTTTGGCCGCCATCTTTAAAGATGGCTGCCCTAACCAATAAATTATTATGTATCTCCAAAGAATGCTTCTTGTTCACTTTTAATTCAGTAGAAACAATGCCTAATTGTTATAAATTTGTTGTATATAACATAATGCATCAAATGGCATACTTTTGGGGTGGTTATCTGTTATTTATTTGTTTATATCCAGTAAAATATTGTAAAAAATTTGATTTTTCTCTAATTTTTTTCATTTTGTGCGAATAGTAGCATTTTCATTAAAAAATTTTCATGTTTTGCTCATATTCAACCTCTGAATATTGTTATTTGTTGAAATATCAAATGGTCACCATGTATATCTCTGTTCACAGCTTTGTCAAATTAAAAACTAGTGTCATATACATTTATACGTATATTGATATGTATATATACCATTACCTATATATTTAAGTCATTTATTTTGTTCATATTTGCTCACTTATTCAATGCTTTGTCTTTTTTTTGTGTTTAGAGAGAATTTAGAAAAGAATTAATAAATATTTATAATTACTGACACATTTAATATGATGGCGATATAATATTTGAACGGCCCCTAAATATTTGTTTCAGGTTTGCCTTATTTGGCTACCAAAATGGCTGATGAAGAAGTTACAACAAAGCGACCAAGAATGGACTCTAAGAGCTGTGTTATATATGGGAAAGTGTCCACACTGAATGAACTAAGTAATCCTCAAGATGAAGCCTCCTGGATTACCCTACGTGAAGCTGCAGAAATAAGAAACTTTGAACCAATACTTAGCTAGGCACAAGAATTCCCAAAAGCTTTATCAAGTGTACTATATCACAGAAAATGCAGATCTAATTTCACTCATAAAAAGGCCCTGGATAAGCTAAGAAACCAAGAAAGTTTGGAACTCAAAGAAGATGATGCCTTCATGCCTAGGCAATCATCCCGACAAGGCCCTGCCCCTCAATCTACAGTGTATGATAAGGTGTCCATATTCTGTTTAAAAACATCAAAATATCTGAAACATACAAATACCAGGGAGCAATTAAAACCAGCAGTTGAGCTAAGAGCTGATAAAAGGATTAGGGACATTGCCACTCAACGTATGGATGAAAGAATCCTTGCTATCACATCAAGAGACATTGTTGCAGCAGAGGCACAGTATCATAAATCCCGTTACAAAGGCTACACTCGTACTAAACCTGAAAAGAGTGATGACAACCAGCAGGAAGAGGATCCTTACCAGAAAGTGGAGAAAGCAGCTATGAAAATGTTGAGTGAATTTATTCGTAATAATCTTTTCAATAAACCACGAATTCTTCCCTTAACTGAGCTTACATCAAAGGTTATAACCTTCATGAATCAGAAAGGAATATATGAAGTTACGGATGCCACAAAGAACCATCGACGCCGTAAACTTGAGGGTGAGTTTGGAGAGGCATTACATTTCTTCACCATATCTCGCCTGGTCTATCTGAGACCTGACAATTTGTCGTACGAATCAGTCATTAATGAAAATGTACTATTAAAGAACAAACTTCAGGCATATACCCAAAATGATGACTTTGATTGTTTAATAGTCAAGCTTGCCCAGTTTTTACGCCATGAAATAAAATGTGAAATCCCAGAACAAACATGGCCTCCACACCCTCAAGAACTTAGTGAAGGATATTTGCCCATACCAGACAATCTCATGAAGTTTCTCTGGATCTTACTTTGTAGAAAAGAACAGACACCCACCTTGCGTGTTGATAGGTTATCATGGTCTATTGCTCAAGACATTATCTCTGGTGTGACTGTATGTAAGGTGCTTACAGCCAAGCATGTCCTGCTTCCTTTGGTTGTAAAAACACTTACAGGAAATGTTGAGCTGATTAAAACATTGAATCGATTGGGACATTCTTGTTCATATTCAGTTTTAGAAGAGATTGACACTGCACTCTGTCTTGAAAAGCTAGAGAACACAGATAACAATAGGCTCCCATTACCTTCAGATATCCATCCTGGTGTTCCTACAGTGCTAGCATTTGATAACATTGACAGACAAGAGGAGGTACTCAGTGGAGCAGGAACTTCACATCGTGTGAATGGAATAATTGTACAGGCCAAATCGATGACATGTGCCCCACCTAAACCACAATTATCCATCAGAAAAAGGACAAGAAGGGAACAATCAGATCCTCTGACATACCACATACCACTTCCAGTGTATACTGCAGCCTCATGCCATGAATGATCTTCCTAATCGGGTAGTTGAATCAGTAGAACTTCAAAAGTTCAAAGTTGGAGCAAATGCTTTTTTGTTGCCCAGGCGGACATGAGTCTTTTTATAGTTTATTTATGACATATTTGTTTTTGATGTTGTTAATAGTTTATATATGACATGTCTGTTTTGACGTTGTTACTTATTTTAGAATTATTTAATGTTAATTTGTTCTCTTCATTTATTTATTGCCTTATTTCCTTTCCTCACTGGGCTATTTTTCCCTGTTGGAGCCCCTGGGCTTATAGCATCTAGCTTTTCCAACTGGGGTTGTAGCTTGGATAGTAATAATGATAATGATAATAATAATAAAAGGAATGGTCCAGCACCAATAACACCAGCTGACCTTTCTGAAGTATTAAAGGATGCTGCTTGGAGGGCACAGCGGAGAAATATTCTATTTATAATAGAGCGGGCACAAGACCCAACAAATCAAACAGTAAGTTCGTGGACAGGCTTCAACATTTTAACCAGAGACAATATTCCAGTTGCATCAGACACAGTTGGGTACCTACCAACAATAAATGCTCCTGCAACAGAAATGACAACTGTACAGGAAATCCTCCATCAATCCATCACTATTCAGTCATCACTCCACCTAGACAGCATAACAGTTGTCCTGGATCAAGCTTTGTTTGCTAAGGCAACAGAAATTGCATGGAAGTATCCAGAAAAATATGGAAAGATTGTATTAATGATGGGGAATTTCCACACAATATGCAATTTTATGTCTACAATTGGAAAAATGTATGGTGATGCAGGACTACGGGATTTAGCTGTGGAATCTGGAGTTATTGCTGAGGGATCTATTAACAAAGTGCTAGAAGGAAAACAATACAACAGAGCAGTACGTTTTCATAAGCTCATGTATAAAGCCTTAATGAGGCTTGCCTGGCATGCATTTCAGGAATGGCTAGAAGATAAACACCCTGATGCTCTACCATGTTTATCTGAAGCTAAAGGTGTACTAAATGAACTGCATCAGAACATTTGTGCTTCAATTTTTCATGATGTATTGGAAAACAACTCTTGCAAAAGAGTCTTGCAGCTGTTCCATGAATATATGTGTGACATGTAAAACAAGGGTCCGTTGGCATCATACTGGATGACGTACATAGAAATGGTTGAGACACTTCTTGGGCTCTTGCGAGCTGACAGGGAAGGTGACTGGCTGCTTCATATAACATGCATTCGTGAGGTAATTCCTTGGTGTTTTGCAATGGCCAAAACCAACTATGCCAGATATCTCCCTGTGTACTATGCACAGATGACTCATTTGAAGGAGAATTTTCCACAGTTG
Source organism: Palaemon carinicauda (assembly GCF_036898095.1). Lineage (NCBI taxonomy): Eukaryota > Metazoa > Arthropoda > Malacostraca > Decapoda > Palaemonidae > Palaemon > Palaemon carinicauda. Next base: position 8,518,308 of record NC_090742.1, read on the forward strand.
TATGCTCATTTTTTTAATGGTGGATTTTCAGTACAACTCAGTTCAACTAATCCATTTGCACGCATTGCAGTAGACCAAACTACTGAAGAAACTGTCAACAAGGACACCCAAACTGCTGGTGGTACACGTGGATTTAGTCTTAAACCTGGTACTGTCTCGCTATTATTTAACAGCAGAACACCGAGCTGCTGCTGTGAGGCAGTTACGGGAAAGAATGTCCATCCATTGTTCAAGTCTAAGTCATCCAGACCTTGAATTAACTCACATTATGAGAGATGAAGCTGACGTATCATCACTAGTAGATCTGCTTGAAAATAACTGAATCAACCCTTTCCATCAAGACCCCTTAGATGTAGTCAGCCTTTCCACTGGAGCAGCTGCACTCCCAGAGGTCTCCCAGGATTTATTGTCAGCAAAACAAAAGGGAGAGGAAGCGTACCTATAGTTTCAAGTACAGCGTCTACAGCAGGGGGAGGGATTCTATGATACCATAAACAGACTGAACCTGAAAACCTTCCACAACATGAAGAAAGGAAGAACTATCAAAGGAACAAAGACTGAAGTAATGCTCAAGGCAGATCGCCGGGTTTTTGGTAACATGCTTCTGATAGCACAGAACCGTAAGTTGGACATGTTAGATGTTTTCAGTCACCCTCTTGGTCCTCTACCTTGGGCACTAGCTAATGCTGATGGCACTATGAAGAAAACAAATAAGGCTGTTTTGGGGAAGCATTTGGAAGGAAAAGTACATCCAGCAGAAGAAATAAGTGAGCCTCATGCTACAATTATTGATGCCATGGCTCTCATTCAAAAGACCCAAAGAGAGAATCATACTTTTGATGAGTTATCAGATAAAGTGCTTAGCCAGATTCTTTATGCAAGCCAAAAAAGTAAAAGAATTGATATAGTGTTTGATATCTATACAGACCAATCAATCAAGACTGCTGAACGGGAAAGCCGTGGACATGGTTCACAGATGGGTATAGCATTTAAGCAGATTAGACCAGGCCATAAGATAAAGAATTGGAGGAGGCTGCTCACTTGTACAGAAAGCAAGAACAACCTGACTGCATTCCTGGCTGAAAGCTGGAAAGATCCAGTGAAAAGAGTGAAACTTGGAGAGAAAGTCATGTTTGTAACATTTGGAAACAAATGTCTTAAACTCACCCAGAATGACTGTCAAATAGTTGAAGAACTGGCATCAAGTCAAGAAGAAGCTGATACTCGTTCGCTTCTACATGCTAAGCATACAGGAGAAGAATTCAACTCACTGCTATTAATATCAGATGACACAGATGTTTTAATCATTTATCTTGCTCTGAGCCATCTGATAAAGAGTCAAATATTCATAAGAAGGGGCACTAAACTGCGCATCAGACTGGTCGACACCAGCAAATTGAGTAGTGCTATTGAGGATGGTGTGAGACATGCGTTATTGGGCCGTCATGCATGGACTGGATGCGACACTATTAGTGCATTGGCTGGCCAAGGCAAGCTGAAGGCATTAAAACTAATCATTCAAAACCAGAAATATCATGTGGCTTTCTCTGAACTTGGTTCAAGTTGGCAGCTTTCTGGTGCAATACTTGAACACATTGAAGAATTCACATGTAAATTGTATTTGCGCAACACAAAGTGTCTGAGAGATAATCAACAAAGGTACGAAATGTTTCAGAGCCGCCAAGGGGATGCTGAATCAGGCCAGTTACCACATTGAAGAATTCACATGTAAATTGTATTTGCGCAACACAAAGTGTCTGAGAGATAATCAACAAAGGTACGAAATGTTTCAGAGCCGCCAAGGGGATGCTGAATCAGGCCAGTTACCACCTTGCCAGAACACTTTGTACCAGCACACACTTCGTGCTAATTACCAGTCAGCCATTTGGAGGAATAGCCTTGAAAACTTCCCTTGTATTCCAAATCCAAATGATGGCCATGAATGGACAATGAGTGAAGGGAATCTGCTGATTCAGTGGATGACGACTATGCCAGCCCCAGAAGTTGTCCTCCGTTTAATGTCCTGCAAATGTTCCAGACAGTGTCAACCAGCAAACTGCTCATGCATTATAAATGGACTTAAATGCACAGCAGCCTATAAGCTTACAGCATGTTTTAACATGGTTGATGAAGAAGAAGAAATGGAACTAGATTCTGAGGATTCCGAAAGTGATGAGGACTGAATATCAAATTGTGGATCAGGTACAAAAAGAAAACACCCATTTCATTATATGTAATGTGTGATTTTAATATGCCATAATAAGTTTATAATATGTTGAATTTTACTCAAAACACAAAACAATTTACTAGGGACAGTATGTTTGCCATAATATATACAAGTATATATATAATTCAAAGTCGTATATGGAGGGGAATATCTGAATGAGATTGCACATGTCATTTGTATGTAAATATTCCATGTGGATTAGCAGATATTTTTACAAGGAGGTACTTAATAAGGCTAATAAGGCTTAGGTAAGAACTAAACTTATGGACAAATACAAGGAAAATGAAAAAAAAAGTTGAAAAAAATGCAAACATTTGTGATTTTTTCTCATATTTTTTATGATTTGAAAATAAATTATGTTAAAAATTCACCCAAAAGTACGTATTTCTCCTTGATAATCTTATATACTATAATATCAAACAATTAGCTTTGGTCTGAAACAAAATTATGGAAGGCAGGAAGCAAATTTCTGACATCTGGCCAATTTTGGTAAAAACGGCGATCATCTTTAAAGATGGCCACCATAAGGGTATTAAGCTGGACTTCTGAAATGTCCATCACATGTTTTCATGTACCTCAGCCACTAAGCTAACTAAAAATCACGATGGCTATTAGTCCCCCTTGGTGGTAGTCAAATCCAAAATTTGAGTGTCTGGCTCATGGACTATATTGCATTGTTGCAAGATCGTCTCTGAGCCTTGGGGCGGAGTTTAGCTTGGAGCCTGACTAGTTAACTAGGATGGGATTAGGAAATGCAATGGTCTTCCGGATCTATATCCAATTTCAAAATTCTCCCCCCCCCCCCTCTTTCTCCCCCCCCCCTCTCTCTCTCTCTCTCTCTCTCTCTCTCTCTCTCTCTCTCTCTCTCCTCTCTCTCTCTCTCTCTCTCTCTCTCTGCTGATGTAGTGAACAGTAATACGGTAAATTAATTCGACTCTCTCTCTCTCTCTCTCTCTCTCTCTCTCTCTCTCTCTCTCTCTCTCTCTCTCTCTCTCTCGGCGGACGTAGTGAACAGTAATACGCTAAACAAATTTGACTCTCTCTCTCTCTCTCTCTCTCTCTCTCTCTCTCTCTCTCTCTCTCTCTCTCTCTCTCTCGCAAAATAATTTGTTTACAATTTATGACAAAATAATCTTAAAATACAAACACTCAGCTTTCTCATGAAATATATTTAACCAGCTACATGTTCATGCTCACAATTATAACTAATTTTGACACGACCTAAAAATAACTTTCCAAAAAGCATCTTTACTTCGTTAAAAGTTATTTTTGTTTAGGAAACAATAAAATAAAATATTATTCGTTAGATTTATGTTGTTTAGAAAGAAATGAAATAAAATATTCATTAAAGTTTTCTTTAAAGAAAACAGAAATAATTTCATGGTATATTCTTACAAATTCACATTAGACTTTGATTTCGTAACCAAAGCCCATCTTAGATAGTTTTCCCAATTTTGTCTTTAGCACCTGACTCTTTTTTTTAAATATTAGACAAAAAATTGAGCTCTATCAATTTCCATATCCTAGCTTATAAAATTAATCTCGGGAAATTTTATTCAAAAATGTATAGATTAGGAACAAGATAATTATTATTGAAAATATAATTTCCTGTAATTTACACGGGTTCCGCTAGTTATTATTATTACTATTAATTGGTAAGCTACAACCCTAGTTGGAAAAGTAAAATGCTATAAGGCCAGGGGCTCCAACAGAGAAAATAGCCCAGTGAGGAAAGGAAACTTAAGGAAAAATAAAATATTTAAAGAAGAGTAACATTAAAATAAATATCTCCTATATAAACTATAAAAACTTTAACAAACAAAACAAGAGAAAGAGAAATAAGATAGAATTGTGTGCCCGAGTGTACCCTTAAGAAGCAATGAGATAAAATATTATTCGTGAAAGTTATGTTGTTTACAAAGCAATGAAATAAGTATTGCGTGAAATTTATGTTTTTTAGGAAACAAATAAATAAAATAATATTCGTTAAAGTTATGTTGTTTACAAACCAATGTAATTAAAAAAAAAAAAAACAGGAAATGCACAAATATCGGTTTGTCTTTTCTGCGGACAATACTTTTCCATTAACCGGACAGAAAGGCTACATTGCTCTGGAAACAGCAACTGGAATCAGAGCCTTTAATTGATATACATCGCTTCCGTGTCTTTCTTCCTGGAAGCACATGTTTTCTGGAGGTTAATCCACTCGTGGAGAATCGTTTTGTTCATGTACACAATAAAAACAATCTTTTCTTATTGCATGATTTTTTTTTTCTTTCACGCGTTATTTTGAGCTTCGTTTAATTTAACTTCATATTACAACTACGCAAAGATATGGAAGAGTATCAAATGGGTAATTTTGTAAGTAATTATTTCTTAATGTGTGGATTTCGGATCTATGTTTGGGGCAAGAGAGTTTTCTACATAAATGGACATACATATTTACGCAAAGTAACACTAACACATTATATATATATATATATATATATATATATATACCTATATATATAAATATATATATATATATATATATATATATATATATATATATATATATATATATATATGAATTGACATGTCTGAGGCCGTTGTCCCGCAGTGGACAACAGATTGCTGCATTTGTTTCTTTTGGTGTATGTATGTATGTATGTATGTATGTATGTCATCATCTTATATATACTGTATATATAAATATATATATATATATATATATATATATATATATATATATATATATATAGAACATTATGATGATGACATACATACATAGGCTACATGCAACAACAGCAACAAATGTTGCAATCTGTAGTTCACGGCAGGATTACGGCCTTAGACATGTCAATTTGTATATATATATATATATATATATATATATATATATATATATATATATATATATATATATATATATATATATACATATACATATACATATACATATATATATATATATGTATATACTGTATGTGCATGAGCGCGCGAGTCTTCAATTAATGTATTCTCATCAGCAAGAGAGCACGCGTTCAATTTCCAGGAGATGCAGAAAGACCGGGATAGATTTAACCACGATACCATTGACCCTCTTAACCAGAAACCTTGTAATTAGTTATCTGGATGAAAATAAACGGTGCTTCATACCCGACCTTAAAATAAATTCCTATTTCTCCTTTCCATTTATGTGTTAACGAGCCGTGTTCAGAAAAGAGACTCTTTAGATTAGAAGAAGGGAACTAAAATTAAACCATCGTTCTCTCGTCTTGGGTAGTGCCATAGCATCTGTACCATACGCTGTTAAAGATTTGCCGAAAAAAACTATAAATGCCTGGAAACATTTATTCCCGGATTTTTACCGTTTTAAAAACGGATATATTGACGTAAAGGAGTGATATTACGGTCACCAACACATAGAATATAATAGCAAAGAAAGGTAAAATTACGGTCGCCTGTATTTCACTGAAATACGGCTAAGAACAGTATATTTTTACGGAGAATTTCCGATTAAAACTACATTTTTTTAACACTGTATACTTTTCCACTGTCTTGGGTTAGAGCTCTTTCGCTTAAGGGTACACTCAGGCACACTATTTTACCTGCTACCTTATTCCGTTTCTTCGATGGGCAATTTTCCCTGTTGGAGTCCTTGTTTTTCCATCTTGTGTTGAAGCTTGGCTGATGATAATAATATCAATACCACAGTCAAGGTTAGCCAACAACCTTCATTATCGGTCCATTGAGAAGAGCAATCACGTTATTTACAAATTAATAGATATCTGAAAGTTTGTTGGTAAACATACTGAATTCTTAATTTCGTTGTTTTCATCAATGCTGGTCGAAATTAAAAATACTTCTTCGAATTATCTTGAAACATACTGTCCATTATCAGTTATGCTTAAAATTCACGAAATTGCAACGTTATTACTGCAAATACCATTATCTAGTTCAAGTTCTCTTGCTTGAGGGTACACTTGGGCACACTATTCTATCTCGTTTCTCTTCCTCTTGTTTTGTTAAAATTTTCATAATTTATAAAGGAAATATTTATTTAAATGTCATTGATCTTAAAATATATTATTTACCGTTGTTTCCTTTCCTCAATGGCCTATTTTCCTGTTGGGACCCCTCGGCTTATAGCATCTTGCTTTTCCTACTAGGGTTGTAGCTTAGCAAGTAATAATAATAATAATAATAATAATAATAATAATAATAATAATAATAATAATAATAATTGAATACTTTTACGAATCTTTTAAAGGAACTAAAAAGAGGATATTCTCGGCTGAGGTTGCTGGAAGAAGACCTGTAGGACGTTTAAGAAAAGATTGGAGAAGATGCTTGGAGGAGGATGCAAGAATCTCTGGGGGACACCGAATGAATGGTTCCATCAGGCACAGGATAGAGAAAAGTGGAGAATCCTATCACGAGAGGTCATGGGTCAAAATGTGGCCCAAGTACCACCGGAGTGAGCGTGAGCAAATATTACAGAAGCATGTTGTGGCCAATGTGGCAACGTCCCAGGCTGGTGAACGGCAGACAGGTTAGAGTCCTGCTCAAACTCGTTAGCTTCTTTGGTCGCTAGAACCTCACCATCCTTGTGAGATGATGATGGGGGGGGGGGGGGGAGAGCTATAGGTGTATCTGTTGAATCATCAGCAGCTATTGCCTGGCCCTCCTTAGTC
>NC_090742.1:8530210-8535210 GCF_036898095.1 Palaemon carinicauda
ATATACATATAATCAGCACCCAAGCTAGGACCAGGCAATGAATGCTGATGAATCTGCTCGTAGACCTATAGGCTCCCCTAAACCCCTCATCCTTAGCTTACAAGGATGGTGACTTTGCACACACTATAAGAAACTATCATGTTAGACCAGGATCGAACCCCAGTCCGGCAGATCGCCAGACATGGGCGTTTAAATAGGCAAACCTGGATTGGATGGAGATGAAAATTATCCTGATTGATTGCTTGACTAGTATGTCTATCTTTGATAGATTGGTTAATTTATTAGTAGATTTATGTTTTATCTATACATTTTTTTTTTCAAAATTTAGGGTAACCCAATATTCAATAAAATTTGCTAATCGTTCTTAAATCCATTCAGGCTGAATAAAAACAATGGAATATGTCCTGGTTGAAATAACACTACCAATCCCATGTAAGTTGAATTTTATTTAATTTTTTCTTTTCTTTTTTTTTTGAAAAAGACATGATGATGTAAAGAAACTTAAATTTCCAAATTAATACGTTGCATATTTTTTTTTAATATCAATTACTTACCCTATAAAGGAAAAGCAATTTTTATGCATACCTCTTTTGCAGAAGGTGGTAACTTCAAATATTTTTCTAAAGTGGTACCTTTGTTAAGCAGCATCATCTTTATTCTAAAATAGAATAACAAGGAAACTACATTGATATCTTTAGTGAATTTCCGTGCCGTTTATCAATTAGATTCCTTACAGCATCTTGCTCGGGCAAAAAAAAATTTTTACATTTTCCTTTGCTAAGCATTTTTCCCTTCTACCTTTCTTGTTAAATATATATATATATATATATATATATATATATATATATATATATATATATATATATATACTTATTCAATTGTTTCTTTCATCTTTGCAAAAAAAAGTATTTTTTAATTTTTCAATCCTACTTTCCTTGCAAACAAAATAATTAATCTATATTATTTCTTTACACTTTTCTTTGCAAAACAGATAAAAACATCTTTTAAATATTTTCCCTTCCATCTTTCCCTGTAAATAAAATATAATTTAATTTTTTTCCTTCCACGTGTCTTTAAAAATAAATTAATTTTTCTCCAATCTTTTATCGTATTTTTTAAATTTTTTTCTCCTTCCATCTTTCTTTGCAAAAATAATAGTTTTTAAAAAAATTTTCCCTTCTAACTTTTTTCTAAGAAAAAGACTGGAATAAGATTTCATCTTTCGTAATTTGACTCTTACTACCTTACACTACCACAGCATACCCTACCCCACCCCAACCAAATCACAAAAAAAAAAAAAAACAAGGGGGAAAAAAAAGATTCAATCTTCGGGTGAGATGGAGAGAGTGGTAGTGAAGATTATTTTCCCTTCAAGATTTTCATTTCGAGCAATAAAAAAAAAGGGGGGGGGGACCGAAATACTTATCAGAAATAGACAAATTCCAATAATAGATGCAATGGAAATGGTGAAAATAGAACGAGACTTGGAGAAAAAGTTTATTTATTTATTTTTTTTTTTTTTTTTTTTTTTTTTTTTGCGGATGGTGGTGGGAGATTTCTTGCAATGTTTACCCCCGCTGACGAAGTTGGCTGGATGTTACGCATTCACCTTTGTTTATTAATTTACTTGTTTGTTTCTGCGTCTTCCCTGCATCAATAAAATATTATTGACGAATTTCTAAGAAGCGATTAAACAACGCAAGGAATTGGTTGGGTTTTCAGAAGCAGTCTGATCTGGATGATTTGTTAATTTATATATTAATAATAATTTTTTATTTATATGCTTATATATGACTATTTATCACTAACACATGTGGCTTTAATCGATGAAAATATAAAAGGCAAATGGCATTTAATATCTAATTCAAACTTGGGAGTATAGACTCACTAGAGATTATTTTATCACAAATGCTTATATATATATATATATATATATATATATATATATATATATATATATATATATATATATATATATATATATTATAATAATAATAATAATAATAATAATAATAATAATAATAATAATAATAATAATAATAATAATAAAAGGACAGTTTTGCCGTCTACCGACTAATTTGCCTTCAATATTTTTCCTTCCCCCCACCCCCCTTCTCTTCTAACCCAAAATATTGGAACCAGATACGATCTCTCGTAATTTGGAGCTCCCTAACTGTCTCCCTACCAGGGGGGGGGGGGGAATCTCCTCATAAAAAAAAAAATAAAATAAAATCTCAATCTTCGGAAAGATTGAGAGATTGGAAGAAAGATAGGATTTTGGTAGATGCTCCTTTTAAATCTTTTAATTAAGAAAATACGAGGCAAAACATACACATAAAATGGTATGAGATATCAAAACTGGTGTTAAAATACATATTAGAGAGTGGATTTTAAATCAGAGATACAATGAAAATATAATGAGTAAAATGACAGAAATTAAAAGATACAATGAAATTGAAGAAAATAGTAGTAAGAGTAAAATGACGGAGATTTAAAGATACAATGAAATTGAGGAAAATAGAATAAAGAGTACAATTACGGAGATTTAAAGAGACAATTAAACTGAAGAAAATAGAATAAAGAGTAAAATGACGGAGATTTAAAGATAATTAAATTGCAGAAAATAGAATTAAGAGTAAAATGACGGAGATTTAAAGAGACAATTAAATTGAGGAAAGTATAATGAAGAGTAAAATGACGGAGACTTAAAGAGAATGAAATTGAGGGAAAAATAATGAAGAGTAAAATGACAGAAATTTAAAGATACAATGAAATAGAGGAAAATAGAATAGAATAAATTGACAAATTTAAAGATACAATGAAGAGGAAAATGGAATGAAGAGTAAAATGACGGAAATTGAGGAAAATATATTGATGACTAAATTGACAGAAATTTAAAGATACAATGAAATTGAGGAAAATATAATGAAGAGTAAAATGACGGAGATTTAAAGTCACGATGAAATTTAGGAAAAATAATGGAGAGTAAAATGACAGAAATTTAAAGATACAATGAAATTGAGGAAAAATAATGAAGAGTAAAATGACATAAATTTAAAGATACAATGGTAATGATAAAACTATAATGAAGAGTAAATTAGCGGAGATTTAAAATATACAATGAAATTGAGGAAAATAAAATGAAGAGTAAAATGACAGAAATTTAAAAGATATAATGAAATTGAGGAAAAAATAATGAAGAGAAAAAGAAAGAGATTTATACTATCCTTTCACATTACATATTCAATGATTTTTATGAGTATCTTGCATGGATGACAGCAAGATCTTTATTTATATATTTTCCTTCTGCTCCCGAAGCCGGGTCGATGTTTATCAACATATTGGGGTCTCCAACTTCCTATAAATGGAAAAAAGTAATATATGGGATTTCTTAGAAGTGTAGCAGAAGTTGCTAAAACCCATGAAGAATTGATTAAGCTTATAGTAGGTAGTAGGTTGGCCAGGGCACCAGCCACCCGTTGAGATACTATCCCTAGAGAATTATGGGGTCCTTTGACTGGCCAGACAGCACTACATTGGGATCCTTCTCTCTGGTTATGGTTCATTTTCCCTTTACTTACACATACACCGAAGATTCTGGCTTATTCTTTACTCTCCTCTATCCTCATACACCAGACAACACTGATATTACCAAACAATTCTTCTTCACCCAAGGGGTTACTGTACTGCAATTGTTCAGTGATCACTTTCCTCTTGGTAAGGGTAGAAGAGACTCTTTAGCTATGGTAAGTAGCTCTTCTAGGTGAAGGACACTCCAAAATCAGACCATTGTTCTCTTAGTCTTGAGTAGTGCTATATCATCTGTACCATGGTCTTCCACTATCTTGGGTTAGAGTTCTCTTGCTTGAGGGTACACTCGGGCATACTAGTCTATCTAATTTCTCTTCCTCTTGTTTTGTTAAAGTTTATATAGGAGATATTTATTTCAATGATGTTACTCTGCTTGAAATATTTCATTTTTAACTTTTTCCTTTCCTCACTGGGCTATTTTCATGTTGGAGCCCCTGGGCTTATAGCATCCTGCTTTTCCCACTAGGGTTGTAGCTTAGCAAATAATAATAATAATAATAATAATAATAATACTAATAATAATAATATGCCAAGGCAGCGGAGCAAGATTGTACAGTGAATAATTTTTTGTCGATTTTTTAATTTTTTTCTCTCTTCATTCTTATTCATTTACTTATATATTTATTCATCTCAGTAGCTTCTCATTTCCTTATCCGTTTATTATGTTGAGGCAATTTTTATTGAGTTTTTTACTTCTCTTTATATTTATTCATTTGCTTAAATATTTATTCATCTAACTACCTTCATATTTCCTAATCCATTTAATGTGTTGATTCATAACGATATAATCCTTAAAACATTGTCATTATTGGAGGCCATTTGTTAATAGCAACTGCGCTCAGCCACTGTGATTCAGCCCAATTAAATTCATGCTGGTTGAATAGGCACTATTTAACCAATACAAACTGAATGGGTCTGACTGAATCCAAGCATACGTAATTAACGAAAGTGAATCAATGCATGTGTAATTCAAGCAAATTTATTCCCAAATTCGTAATACAGTAACGTAGGTTTAAAAGCCGCTCGTGAATATCAACATGGGACAGTGATCATGATCTGGCTAGGAGGATAATGCCCTAGAGACTAACCATATATACATAAATGATAAGTACCCAAGCCCCTCAACACCAAAGTAAGCACCAGGGAGGGGCAGGCAATGGCTGCTGATGACTCAGCAGGTAAACCTCTAGGCTTCCCCAAAAAACCATATCCTTAGCTCACAAGGATGGTGAGGTTCCAGACACAACAGGAAACTAGTAAGCTTGAGCGGAGCTCGAACTACAGTTCGGCAGATGGCTAGGCAAGGGCGTTTCCAATAGGCCATCACAACCTTAATCAATGGAATAGTGAAATTAACGGGTTTCAAACCTTATACAATGCCATTCCATCCAGAATTATTGTTAATGTAT
>NC_090742.1:8540210-8542710 GCF_036898095.1 Palaemon carinicauda
GACGAATTTAGCAGAGAGTAAATAAAAGCAAGACGAATTTGGCAGAGAGTGAAATAAAAACAAGACGAATTTGGCAGAGTAAAATAAAAACCAGACAAATTTGACAGAGTAAGATAAAAGCCAGACAAATTTGGCAGAGTAAAATAAAAGCCAGACAAAATTGGCAGAGAGTAGAATAAAACCTAGACAAATTTGACAGAGTAAAATAAAAGCAAGACAAATTTGACAGAGTAAAATAAAAGCAAGACAAATTTGGCAGAGAGTGAAATAAAAGCAAGACAAATTTGGCAGAGAGTAAAATAAAACCCAGACAAATTTGACAGAGTAAAATAAAAGCCAGACAAATTTGGCAGAGAGTAAAATAAAACATAGACAAATTTGACAGGGTAAAATAAAAGCCAGACAAATTTGGCAGAGAGTAAAATAAAAGCCAAACAAATTTGACAGATAAAAATAAACGCCAGAAAAATTTGACAGAGTAAAATAAAAGCCAGGCAAACTTGGCAGAGTAAAATAAAAGCAAGACAAACTTGACATAGTAAAATAAAACCCAAACAAATTTGTCATAGATTAAAATAAAAGCAAGGCGAATTTGGCAGAGAGTAAAATATAAGCAAGACAAATTTGGCATAGTAAAATAAAAGCAAGACAAATTTGACAGAGTAAAATAAAACCCAGACAAATTTGACAGGGTAAAATAAAAGCAACACGAATTTGGCAGAGTAAAATAAGACACACAAATTTGACAGAGTAAAATAAAAGCCAGACAAACTTGGCAGAGAGTAAAATAAAAGCAAGACAAATTTGGCAGAGCGTAAGATAAAATCCAGACAAATTTGGGAGAGAAAATAAAAGCAACACGAATTTGGCAAAGATAAATAAAAGCAAGACGATTTTGGCAGAGTAAAATAAAAGCAAGACAAATTTGACAGAGTAAAATAAAAGCAAGACAAATTTGGCATAGAGTAAAATAAAAGCAAGACAAATTTGGCATAGTAAAATAAAAGCAAGACAAATTTGTCAGAGAGTAAAATAAAAGCAAGACAAATTTGGCAGAGAGTAAAATAAAAGCAAGACATATTAGGTAGAGAGTAAAATATAAGCAAGACAAATTTGGCAGAGAGTGAAATAAAAGCAAGACAAATTTGTCAGAGAGTAAAATAAAACCAAGACAAATTTGGCAGAGAGTGATATAAAACCCAGACAAATTTGGCAGAGTAAAATAAAACATAGACAAATTTGACAGAGTAAAATAAAAGCAATATTATTTTGGCAGAGAGTAAAATAAAAGCCAAGCAAATTTGACAGAGTAAAATAAAAGCCAAAAAAATTTGACAGAGTAAAATAAAAGCCAGACAAACTTGGCAGAGTAAAATAAAAGCAAGACAAATTTGACATAGAGTAAAATAAAACCCAGACGAATTTTTCAGAGAGTAAAATAAAAGCAAGGCGAATTTGGCAGAGAGTAAAATAAAAGCAAGACAGATTTGACAGAGAGTAAAATAAAAGCAAGGCGAATTTGGCGGAGAGTAAAATATAAGCAAGACAAATTTGACAGAGTAAAATAAAAGCAAGACAGATTTGACAGAGAGTAAAATAAAAGCAAGGCGAATTTGGCAGAGAGTAAAATATAAGCAAGACCAATTTGACAGAGAGTAAAATAAAAGCAAGACAGATTTGACAGAGTAAAATAAAAGCAAGACATATTTGGCAGAGAGTAAAGTATAAGCAAGACAAATTTGGCAGAGAGTAAAATAAAAGCAAGACAGATTTGACAGAGTAAAATAAAAGCAAGACATATTTGGTAGAGAGTAAAATATAAGCAAGACAAATTTGGCAGAGAGTAAAATAAAAGCAAGACAGATTTGACAGAGTAAAATAAAAGCAAGACATATTTGGCAGAGTAAAATATAAGCAAGACAAATTTGGCAGAGAGTAAAATAAAAGCAAGACATATTTGGTAGAGAGTAAAATATAAGCAAGACAAATTTGACAGAGTAAAATAAAAGCAAGACAGATTTGACAGAGTAAAATAAAAGCAAGACATATTTGGCAGAGTAAAATATAAGCAAGACAAATTTGGCAGAGAGTAAAATAAAAGCAAGACATATTTGGCAGAGAGTAAAATATAAGCAAGACAAATTTGGCAGAGAGTAAAATAAAAGCAAGACATATTTGGCAGAGAGTAAAATATAAGCAAGACAAATTTGGCAGAGAGTAAAATAAAAGCAAGACATATTTGGCAGAGAGTAAAATAAAAGCAAGACAAATTTGGCAGAGAGTAAAATAAAAGTAAGACAAATCTGGCAGAGTAGCCTACGATATTACCATTTATATTTTAACCAGTGTACGAGACCCGTCAAAAATGGTGGATAAATATTAGATATGCACACGCACGCACCTCCTCTCAGCAAAGTATGACTACTCCTTCTCCCTCCTACCAGAAGGATTGGGAGAGCTGAGCGTGGACGGAAAGATATTTCTTATATTGGTTTTCTTT
>NC_090742.1:8547710-8549708 GCF_036898095.1 Palaemon carinicauda
TTGGGAATGTTTTTGTACTGCCAATTGTAATAATTTTAAGATTTGTGTGTGAGAGAGAGAGAGAGAGAAAAAAAATCTACGCTATTTGGAGAATTTTTTTGTCCTGCTATTTGTGATAATTTTAAGATTTGTGTGTGTGAGAGAGAGAAAAAAAATCTACGCTATTTTGGGAATGTTTTTGTCCTGCCAATTGTAATAATTTTAAGATTTGTGTGTGAGAGAGAGAGAGAGAAAAAAAATCTACGCTATTTTGGGAATGTTTTTGTCCTGCCAATTGTAATAATTTTAAGATTTGTGTGTGAGAGAGAGAGAGAGAGAAAAAAAATCTACGCTATTTTAGGAATGTTTTTGTCATGCCAATTGTAATAATTTTAAGATTTGTGTGTGAGAGAGAGAGAGAGAGAAAAAAAATCTACGCTATTTTGGGAATGTTTTTGTCCTGCCAATTGTAATAATTTTAAGATTTGTGTGTGAGAGAGAGAGAGAGAAAAAAAATTCTCCGCTATTTGGAGAATTTTTTTGTCCTGCTATTTGTGATAATTTTAAGATTTGTGTGTGTGAGAGAGAGAAAAAAAAAATTACGCTATTTTGGGACTTTTTTGTCATGCCAATTGTAATAATTTTAAGATTTGTGTGTGAGAGAGAGAGAGAGAGAAAAAAAAATCTACGCTATTTTGGGAATGTTTTTGTCCTGCCAATTGTAATAATTTTAAGATTTGTGTGTGTGAGAGAGAGAGAGAAAAAAATCTACGCTATTTTGGGAATGTTTTTGTCCTGCCAATTGTAATAATTTTAAGATTTGTGTGTGAGAGAGAGAGAGAGAGAAAAAAAATCTACGCTATTTTGGGAATGTTTTTGTCCTGCCAATTGTAATAATTTTAAGATTTGTGTGTGTGAGAGAGAGAGAGAAAAAAAATCTACGCTATTTTGGGAATGTTTTTGTCCTGCCAATTGTAATAATTTTAAGATTTGTGTGTGAGAGAGAAAAAAAAATCTCCTCTATCTTGGGAATTTTTTTGTCCTGCCAATTGTAAAAATTTTAAGATTTGTGTGTGAGAGAAAAAAAATTCTCCGCTATTTGGGGAATTTTTTTGTCCTGCCAATTTTAATAATTTTAAGATTTGTGAGCGAGAGAGAGAAAAAAATTCTCCGCTATTTTGAGGCTTTTTGTCCTGCCAATTGTAATAATTTTAAGATTTAAGTGTGCGAGAGAGAAAAAAAATTCTACGCTATTTTTTTTTTTTTTTAATGCTAAGCTACAACCCTAGTTGGAAAAGCAGGATGCTATAAGCCTAGGGGCCCCAACAGGGAAAATAGCCCAGTGAGGAAAGGAAATAAAGAAAAGTAAAATATTTTAAGTATAGTAACATTAAAAAAAATATTTTGGGAATGTTTTTGTCCTGCCAATTGTAATAATTTTAAGATTTGTATGAGAGACAAAAAAAATTCTCCGCTATTTTGGGACTTTTTTGTCATGCGAATTGTAATAATTTTAAGATTTGTGTGTGAGAGAGAGAAAAAAAATTCTCCGCGATTTTGGGATTTTTTTTGTCCTGCCAACTGTAATAATTTTAAGATTTGTGTGTGTGAGAGAGAGAGAAAAAAATTCTCCGCTATTTTGGGAATTTTTTTGTCCTGCCAATTGTAATAATTTTAAGATTTGTGTGTGTGTGAGAGAGAAAGAAAAAAAATTCTACGCTATTTTGGGAATGTTTTTGTCCTGCCAATTGTAATAATTTTAAGATTTGTATGAGAGAGAAAAAAAATTCTCCGCTATTTTGGGACTTTTTTGTCATGCGAATTGTAATAATTTTAAGATTTGTGTGTGAGAGAGAGAGAAAAAAAAAATTCTCCGCGATTTTGGGATTTTTTTTTGTCCTGGCAATTGTAATAATTTTAAGATTTGTGTGTGAGAGAGAGAGAGAGAGAAAAAAAAATTCTCCGCTATTTTGGGAATTTTTTTGTCCTGCCAATTGTAATAATTTTAAGATTTGTGTG
>NC_090742.1:8550208-8557708 GCF_036898095.1 Palaemon carinicauda
AAGGTTAACGGAAACCGATACGAATTTTAATTGGTGCCTCTATCCACCTTTCAGTTTTAAACTACTCCATTGAAAAAATTGTTCTACTTTTCACCATTTTTATTGTGATAGCGGATCGCAAATACTCGTTCACATGTATGTCTTCTCCATGCGCGCTTGTGCATACACACACACAAACACACACACACACACACACGCACGCATCATCATCATCATCAATAGCTCCTCCTAAGCCTATTGACGCATAGGGCCTCGGTTAGGGGCTTTTAAATCAATACTTCTCTAGTCATCATCTACTTAATGCTTCATAGTCCTCAGCCATGTAGATCTGGGTCTTCCAACTCTTCCAGCACCCTGTGGAGCCCAGTTTGAGAGAGAGAGAGAGAGAGAGAGAGAGAGAGAGAGAGAGAGAGAGAGAGAGAGAGAGAGAGGATATAACCAAGACAAGAATATCTATTTTGATATTATTTTGACCTATTATCTCTCTCTCGTGTCTATCATATTGGAATATGATTCCATAACAGAGAGAGAGAGAGAGAGAGAGAGGAGAGAGAGAGAGAGAGAGAGAGGATATAACCAAGACAAGAATATCTATTTTGATATTATTTTGACCTATTATCTCTCTCTCGTGTCTATCATATTGGAATATGATTCTATAACAGAGAGAGAGAGAGAGAGAGAGAGAGAGAGAGAGAGAGAGAGAGAGAGAGAGAGAGAGAGAGAGAGAGAATATAACCAAGACAAGAATATCTATTTTGATTTTATTTTGACCTATTATCTTTCTCTCATGTTTATCACATTGGAATATGATTCCATAACAGAGAGAGAGAGAGAGAGAGAGAGAGAGAGAGAGAGAGAGAGAGAGAGAGAGAGAGAGAATATAACCAAGATAAAAATATTTATCTTGATCTTATTTTGACCTATTATCTCTCTCACGTCTATCACATTGTAATATGATTCCATAACATAAAGAGAGAGAGAGAGAGAGAGAGAGAGAGAGAGAGAGAGAGAGAGAGAGAGAGAGAGAGAGAGAGAGAACAGCTTACCATAAGCTCAAAATAAAGATTCTCTCTTTATTTCTCAATTGAATCTTATTGACAATCACCCAACATAGTAAATCCCTTCTCCAATTCAGCTTTCTGGAATACTACAATAAAAAGTAATTTATTCGAAATATAATTTATTTGGTAAGACGTCCGCTCATTGCGAATAGATATACTACGAGACCTACAACGTTCCTATCACAGTAAATCCTTTTATCTTAATCATGGAAAGCAGCTCTTCCAAAAGAAAAACACTCCATGATCAAACCATTGTTCTCTAAGTCTTAGATAGTGCCATAGCCTCTGTACCATGGTTTCCCACTGTCTTGGGTTGGAGTTCTCTTGCTTGAGAGTACACTAAGGCACAATATTCTATCTTATTTCTCTTCCTCTTGTTTGTTGATTTTTTTTTTTTTTTGTAGATTATATGTGAAAGATTTGTTTGGAAGTTGTTTCTGTTCTTAAAATATTTTAATTGTTAATTACTTTTCTTGTAGTTTCTTATTTCCTTTCCTCACTGGGCTATTTTCCCTGTTGGGGCCCTCGGGCTTATAGCATTCTGCTTTTCCAACTACGGTTGCAGCTTAGCAAATAATAATAATAATACATACATACATACATACATACATACATATACCAAGGCACTTCCCCCAATTTTGGGGGGTAGCCGACATCAACAAATGAAACAAAACAAAAAAGGGGACCTCTACTCTCTACGTTCCTCCAGCCTAACAAGGGACTCAACCGAGTTTGGCTGGTACTGCTAGGGTGCCACAGCCCAACCTCCCACATTATCCACCACAGATGAAGCTTCATAATGCTGAATCCCCTACTGCTGCTACCTCCGCAGTCATCTAAGGCATCGGAGGCAGCAGCAGGGCCTACCGGAACTGCGTCACAATCGCTCGCCCTTCATTCCTATTTCTAGAACGCTCTCTTGCCTCTCTCACATCTATCCTCCTATCACCCAGAGCTTTGTTCACTCCATCCATCCACCCAAACCTTGGCCTTCCTCTTGTACTTCTCCCATCAACTCTTTCATTCATCACCTTCTTTAGCAGACAGACATTTTCCATTCTCTCAACATGGCCAAACCACCTCAACACATTCATATCCACTCTAGCTGCTAACTCATTTCTTACACCTGTTCTCACTCTTACCACTTCGTTCCTAACCCTATCTACTCGAGATACACCAGCCATACTCCTTAGACACTTCATCTCAAACACATTCAATTTCTGTCTCTCCATCACTTTCATTCCCCACAACTCCGATCCATACATCACAGTTGGTACAATCACTTTCTCAAATAGAACTCTCTTTACATTCATGCCCAACCCTCTATTTTTTACTACTCCCTTAACTGCCCCCAACACTTTGCAACCTTCATTCACTCTCTGACGTACATCTACTTCCACTCCACCATTTGCTGCAACAACAGACCCCAAGTACTTAAACTGATCCACCTCCTCAAGTAACTCTCCATTCAACATGACATTCAACCTTGCACCACCTTCCCTTCTCGTACATCTCATAACCTTACTCTTACCCACATTAACTCTCAACTTCCTTCTCTCACACACTCTTCCAAATTCAGTCACTAATCGGCCAAGCTTCTCTTCTGTGTCTGCAACCAGTACAGTATCATCCGCAAACAACAACTGATTTACCTCCCATTCATGGTCTTTCTCGTCTACCAGTTTTAATAATAATAATAATAATAATAATAATAATAATAATAATAATAATAATAATAGTGAATTTATGGATAAAATCATGTCTTTTATAGCAATATAGAGATTTTGATAGCAGTTCTTTACTTCATGCCTATATCAAAATATTCGTTGTTGATTTCTGTTTGAAATTAATTATTGATACAAATAACTCTTCATTTACCAAGATAAATTCGAAATTTTCTTTAATGAAGTGATTGTTTTTTTCTTCTCATATTAAACGAAATATAATAAAATATTCGTAGTATGATGTGCCTGGTTGATTTCTGTTTGAAATGAATTATTTATATAAATAACTCTACATTTACCAACGAAAATTAAAAATTTTCTTTAATAAAATAAATATTTTTCCTTATATTATCAAAGGAAACATATGTAAAAAAAAAAAAACAAACATAAAAATTAAAGTTGGAAATGTTCTTCATTTCTGACAATTTTCTCTCTCTCTCTCTCTCTCTCTCTCTCTCTCTCTCTCTCTCTCTCTCTCTCTCTCTCTCTCTCTCTCTCTCTCAATGCAATTTGTTATTCTTAAACAGAAGTCTTCAGAACTTTTCTCAATCTAAGTCTGCAAAAAGTTTCCTAGAGCAATTTCTAAATCATACGTTTCATTTCTCTTTCGAATATGACACACCATTGCCAACATTGTTGGATACACTGGAGTTTCCTCATCAGGGAAAGTAAAGGAATAAGAATTTATAAATCTCATGCCAAATTATAATGATTTACAAAATATATTTTCCTCCGGAAGCACAATGAAATTATTTTTAATCGCAGCAGACGACTTGAACTATTTATTAGTTCAATTTTCATTATGTTTATTGCGTCCTGCAGTGATGGCGTATTGGTAACGTCCGCTAGGTACATAAAACTTGATCCATATAAAATCAAATCCAAGATTCATTGGAATGCAGTTGATGTACAAACCTTTGGTGGGTGTTTAAAGTGGAAAGTATAAGGTTTACCATAAGCAAGACCATCTTGGAGACCACAATGTTGCAACTGAACCTAAGATAAATAACTATAGTCAATTCTTTTTAGTGAGGCAGATTTACACCGACTCGCACGGGTGCCCTTTTAGCTCGGAAACGTTTCCTGATCGCTGATTGGTTGGACAAGATAATTCTAACCAATCAGATATCAGGAAACTTTTCCGAGCTAAAAGGGCACCGCTGCGAATCAGTGCAAAGGAGCCTCATTAAAAAAAATTGAGTATAGTGAGAAAGACAAGCAGATTGACAAGTTATACACTGATGACCAGTATGTGACCTGGATTTAGTTGCTTAATGACATAATCACCTTTTGTGTGACCTGGATCTCGAGCTTATTAGCTTTAAGACATTTCACAAACGTTTACTTGTACTCATGAAATCTCAATGACATGTCAAAGGAAATATTCGGAAAATAAATTACTTTCTTTATCAGTTATGTAAAGATTTAACATTCCATACCTTCTTATCAAGAAGAATGTACGAATAGGCTATAAATTGAAATGTAACGAGGGGGGAGGGTTACTGGCTCTACCAACCTACTACCCCCTCCCTACCAACAACCCAATGACAGATGATTGACAGCTCTTGAATAAAACGTGGGAGGCTATGAGACAATAATATTCCCACCAGACGGTTTCGAAGAAAGACAGGTAAATGCAGAGATTGGGACTTAATTAAGGGAAAAATAAGGTAGGTGTTTCATATTATATATATATATATATATATATATATATATATATATATATATATATATATATAAACATAATTAATATGTATATACTCATTGAGATATATACATATAAATTTATAAATATTCATGTATATATATAGATAGATATATAGATAGATAGATAGATAGATAGATAGATAGATAGATAGATGTGTGCATATAAAATAATTATGGGAATGACACAAAAAGACAAGAAGAAATGGACGTGGGCAGGAGGATGACAGATAATATACGGACATTACGAATAACAGAACGGGTCCCTAGAAATTGCAGAAGCAGCAGGGGAAGGAAGAGAAGACGATGGATTGACGAACTAAGAAAATTTGCCGGTATAGACTGGCATGGAAAGCCCATAAACAGATGGGACTGGAAGGACATACCTGAGGCCCTTGTCCTGTATTTCAGTAAAATACAGGAGACCATAATTTTACCTTACTTTGTTATTAATTTTTAAGGGTTCATTACCGTAGTGTCACTCCTTAACGTCAATATAACCGTTTTTAAAACGGTAAAAATCCTGGGATAAATGTTGCCAGACTTTTACCGTTTTTAATGTAAATTTTTAACACTGTATGATCAGCTTTTCTATGTCGCATTTACGTATTCAATAAGTTTAATATAATCATATCGATAACTTTAAAAAATATCTAATGCACAGACATCAAAAAACAGAACCTTGAACAGCAAACGAATATCTTGTATTCAAAAGCTCCAATTACATATATGAAGGGCATAAATAAACAATATGAAAAACTAAGACATGTATAACTTTTTTTCTTGTCCTGTTACCTTTCCTTCATTCCACCGTTCCCTTTTATGCTTGCTTTATCCGGTCGTATCTCCTACTTGCATTCCAATCATACAAATATTATTCAGGTTTCTTTTCACAATTTCTTAGCGAACTGCTCCTTCGCGAAGTTTATTTCCTTCGAAATTTCTCGATTCCGGCCGGGATCCATTTTTTCCCACTCTTTGCCCGAAAAGGATTAAAAAAATGACCCATTGCAAAAGTTTGTGATTAATCCGTGTTTTATATACCGTGGAAAATTGAGGGCTTTGCCTCGGTCGAATTTCGAAAGATGATATCTGACTTTTGGGTTCCAGAGAGATGGGAAGATTGAGCGAGAAAGCGGGAAGATGAAGATTGCATTCGTGGAAAATGAAGATATTGAAAAAGAGAGTTGCTTGGTAAAAGATCCAGAATGGGAAGATGATACTGATGAAACCGTCAGTGAACTCTGCTACCATTCTGTTTGAAGTTTTGATTAGAAAAGAAGGAAAACTAACAGACTCGAAATATATATTACTTTTATTTGGAATATATGTGAATCTATATAATATTACTATTACTATTTTTATTATTGTTATTATTATTATTATCATTATTATTATTATTATTTTTATTATTATTACTATTATTATTATCATTATTATTATTATTATTATTATTATTATTATTATTATCATCATCATCATTATTATTATTATTATTATTATTACCATCATTAATATCATTATCATCATTAATATTATTATTATCATCATTATTATTATTATTATTATTATTATTATTATTATTATTATTATTATTATTATTATTATTATTATCAGCCAAGCTGTAACCCTAGTTGGAAAAGCAAGATCCTATAAGCCCAAGGGCTCCAACAGAGAAAAATACCCCAGTGAGAAAAGGAAATAGGGAAATAAAATAAACGATATAAGAAGAAATAGAAATTAAAATAAGATATTTTAAAAACATTAACAACATTAAAACAGATATTTGATTTATAAACTATAAAAAGACTAATGTAAGCCTGTTCAACATAAAAACATTTGCTGCGAGTTTGAACTTTTGAAGTTCTACTGATTCAACTACCCGATTAGGAATATCATTCCACAACTTGGTCACAGCTGGAATAAAACTTCTGGAGTAAAAATAAATACTAATCTTCTTCATTCATGAAATAATAAAAACGTAGAAAAACCGCAAACACCCGTCAATGCTAAGTAATCAAGTACAATCGACGAAATGTCCCTTTAAAGCTTTAAAGGTCACTCATGAATGGCAGAGGCAAGGTACAGTGACATTGTACTCGCTAGCAGGACACTGTCCAAGCCTCCTTCTCCACGCAAGCTAGGACCAAGGAGGGCCAGGCAATGGCTGCTGATGAATCACCAGGTAGAACTGAAACTTTAACGGTCACTCATGAATGGCAGAGGCAAGGGACAGAGACATCGCACTAGCTAGCAGGACACTGTCCAAGCCTCCCTCTCCAACCAAGCTAGGTCCAGGCAGGGGCAGGCAATGGCTGCTGATGAATCAGCAGGTAGAACTACAAGTTCCCATCCCATGGGGAGGATGGCAAACTGTACAAGAAACTATCGAGCTTGAGCGAGACTCGAACTCTGTTCCGGGTAATCACCAGGCAAGGACGTTTCCAATAGGCCTCGGCAACCTTATCTAGATCCACATGTGACTTTTTAGATATTTCTGCTGACGAACAGTCATACGAAAAGAACGGAACCAAAAGTTAATGTTTCTAAACTATCTATCTACCTGCTTATATATACACTTTTATGTATGCATGTACGTGTATAGATAGATAGATAGATAGATAGATAGATGTTGAAAAATACGCATATATATATATATATATATATATATATATATATATATATATATATATATATATATATATATATATATATATAGACAGATGACTGCGTAGTTTACCTAGTTTCACTTTCATCCTCTCCAGTTTCCTGAAGGCACTCTTGAGTTTGGGGCTTAAAGTTCTCACAAGAGATAGCCATTTTTAAATATTTCTTTTACTTTTCTATGCATTATAACGAGCTTTCGGACTGTCCTCCGTCCATAATCATGTTAAACTTGAACACTAAAAATATTCCGTCGAAGTGTTTATGTATATGTATGTTTGTTTATATATGTTTATATATATATATATATATATATATATATATGTTTATATATATATATATATATA
>NC_090742.1:8562708-8567708 GCF_036898095.1 Palaemon carinicauda
ATCCTCTCGCTACGCCCAGCAGTCTCATTTTGCTCTCAACGCCAAAGAGCATATCCTCTCGCTACGCCAAGCAGTCTCATTTTGCTCTCAACGCCAAAGAGCATATCCTCTCGCTACGCCAAGCAGTCTCATTTTGCTCTCAACGCCAAAGAGCATATCCTCTCGCTACGCCAAGCAGTCTCATTTTGCTCTCAACGCCAAAGAGCATATCCTCTCGCTACGCCAAGCAGTCTCATTTTGCTCTCAACGCCAAAGAGCATATCCTCTCGCTACGCCAAGCAGTCTCATTTTGCTCTCAACGCCAAAGAGCATATCCTCTCGCTACGCCAAGCAGTCTCATTTTGCTCTCAACGCCAAAGAGCATATCCTCTCGCTACGCCAAGCAGTCTCATTTTGCTCTCAACGCCAAAGAGCATATCCTCTCGCTACGCCAAGCAGTCTCATTTTGCTCTCAACGCCAAAGAGCATATCCTCTCGCTACGCCAAGCAGTCTCATTTTGCTCTCAACGCCAAAGAGCATATCCTCTCGCTACGCCAAGCAGTCTCATTTTGCTCTCAACGCCAAAGAGCATATCCTCTCGCTACGCCAAGCAGTCTCATTTTGCTCTCAACGCCAAAGAGCATATCCTCTCGCTACGCCAAGCAGTCTCATTTTGCTCTCAACGCCAAAGAGCATATCCTCTCGCTACGCCAAGCAGTCTCATTTTGCTCTCAACGCCAAAGAGCATATCCTCTCGCTACGCCAAGCAGTCTCATTTTGCTCTCAACGCCAAAGAGCATATCCTCTCGCTACGCCAAGCAGTCTCATTTTGCTCTCAACGCCAAAGAGCATATCCTCTCGCTACGCCAAGCAGTCTCATTTTGCTCTCAACGCCAAAGAGCATATCCTCTCGCTACGCCAAGCAGTCTCATTTTGCTCTCAACGCCAAAGAGCATATCCTCTCGCTACGCCAAGCAGTCTCATTTTGCTCTCAACGCCAAAGAGCATATCCTCTCGCTACGCCAAGCAGTCTCATTTTGCTCTCAACGCCAAAGAGCATATCCTCTCGCTACGCCAAGCAGTCTCATTTTGCTCTCAACGCCAAAGAGCATATCCTCTCGCTACGCCAAGCAGTCTCATTTTGCTCTCAACGCCAAAGAGCATATCCTCTCGCTACGCCAAGCAGTCTCATTTTGCTCTCAACGCCAAAGAGCATATCCTCTCGCTACGCCAAGCAGTCTCATTTTGCTCTCAACGCCAAAGAGCATATCCTCTCGCTACGCCAAGCAGTCTCATTTTGCTCTCAACGCCAAAGAGCATATCCTCTCGCTACGCCAAGCAGTCTCATTTTGCTCTCAACGCCAAAGAGCATATCCTCTCGCTACGCCAAGCAGTCTCATTTTGCTCTCAACGCCAAAGAGCATATCCTCTCGCTACGCCAAGCAGTCTCATTTTGCTCTCAACGCCAAAGAGCATATCCTCTCGCTACGCCAAGCAGTCTCATTTTGCTCTCAACGCCAAAGAGCATATCCTCTCGCTACGCCAAGCAGTCTCATTTTGCTCTCAACGCCAAAGAGCATATCCTCTCGCTACGCCAAGCAGTCTCATTTTGCTCTCAACGCCAAAGAGCATATCCTCTCGCTACGCCAAGCAGTCTCATTTTGCTCTCAACGCCAAAGAGCATATCCTCTCGCTACGCCAAGCAGTCTCATTTTGCTCTCAACGCCAAAGAGCATATCCTCTCGCTACGCCAAGCAGTCTCATTTTGCTCTCAACGCCAAAGAGCATATCCTCTCGCTACGCCAAGCAGTCTCATTTTGCTCTCAACGCCAAAGAGCATATCCTCTCGCTACGCCAAGCAGTCTCATTTTGCTCTCAACGCCAAAGAGCATATCCTCTCGCTACGCCAAGCAGTCTCATTTTGCTCTCAACGCCAAAGAGCATATCCTCTCGCTACGCCAAGCAGTCTCATTTTGCTCTCAACGCCAAAGAGCATATCCTCTCGCTACGCCAAGCAGTCTCATTTTGCTCTCAACGCCAAAGAGCATATCCTCTCGCTACGCCAAGCAGTCTCATTTTGCTCTCAACGCCAAAGAGCATATCCTCTCGCTACGCCAAGCAGTCTCATTTTGCTCTCAACGCCAAAGAGCATATCCTCTCGCTACGCCAAGCAGTCTCATTTTGCTCTCAACGCCAAAGAGCATATCCTCTCGCTACGCCAAGCAGTCTCATTTTGCTCTCAACGCCAAAGAGCATATCCTCTCGCTACGCCAAGCAGTCTCATTTTGCTCTCAACGCCAAAGAGCATATCCTCTCGCTACGCCAAGCAGTCTCATTTTGCTCTCAACGCCAAAGAGCATATCCTCTCGCTACGCCAAGCAGTCTCATTTTGCTCTCAACGCCAAAGAGCATATCCTCTCGCTACGCCAAGCAGTCTCATTTTGCTCTCAACGCCAAAGAGCATATCCTCTCGCTACGCCAAGCAGTCTCATTTTGCTCTCAACGCCAAAGAGCATATCCTCTCGCTACGCCAAGCAGTCTCATTTTGCTCTCAACGCCAAAGAGCATATCCTCTCGCTACGCCAAGCAGTCTCATTTTGCTCTCAACGCCAAAGAGCATATCCTCTCGCTACGCCAAGCAGTCTCATTTTGCTCTCAACGCCAAAGAGCATATCCTCTCGCTACGCCAAGCAGTCTCATTTTGCTCTCAACGCCAAAGAGCATATCCTCTCGCTACGCCAAGCAGTCTCATTTTGCTCTCAACGCCAAAGAGCATATCCTCTCGCTACGCCAAGCAGTCTCATTTTGCTCTCAACGCCAAAGAGCATATCCTCTCGCTACGCCAAGCAGTCTCATTTTGCTCTCAACGCCAAAGAGCATATCCTCTCGCTACGCCAAGCAGTCTCATTTTGCTCTCAACGCCAAAGAGCATATCCTCTCGCTACGCCAAGCAGTCTCATTTTGCTCTCAACGCCAAAGAGCATATCCTCTCGCTACGCCAAGCAGTCTCATTTTGCTCTCAACGCCAAAGAGCATATCCTCTCGCTACGCCAAGCAGTCTCATTTTGCTCTCAACGCCAAAGAGCATATCCTCTCGCTACGCCAAGCAGTCTCATTTTGCTCTCAACGCCAAAGAGCATATCCTCTCGCTACGCCAAGCAGTCTCATTTTGCTCTCAACGCCAAAGAGCATATCCTCTCGCTACGCCAAGCAGTCTCATTTTGCTCTCAACGCCAAAGAGCATATCCTCTCGCTACGCCAAGCAGTCTCATTTTGCTCTCAACGCCAAAGAGCATATCCTCTCGCTACGCCAAGCAGTCTCATTTTGCTCTCAACGCCAAAGAGCATATCCTCTCGCTACGCCAAGCAGTCTCATTTTGCTCTCAACGCCAAAGAGCATATCCTCTCGCTACGCCAAGCAGTCTCATTTTGCTCTCAACGCCAAAGAGCATATCCTCTCGCTACGCCAAGCAGTCTCATTTTGCTCTCAACGCCAAAGAGCATATCCTCTCGCTACGCCAAGCAGTCTCATTTTGCTCTCAACGCCAAAGAGCATATCCTCTCGCTACGCCAAGCAGTCTCATTTTGCTCTCAACGCCAAAGAGCATATCCTCTCGCTACGCCAAGCAGTCTCATTTTGCTCTCAACGCCAAAGAGCATATCCTCTCGCTACGCCAAGCAGTCTCATTTTGCTCTCAACGCCAAAGAGCATATCCTCTCGCTACGCCAAGCAGTCTCATTTTGCTCTCAACGCCAAAGAGCATATCCTCTCGCTACGCCAAGCAGTCTCATTTTGCTCTCAACGCCAAAGAGCATATCCTCTCGCTACGCCAAGCAGTCTCATTTTGCTCTCAACGCCAAAGAGCATATCCTCTCGCTACGCCAAGCAGTCTCATTTTGCTCTCAACGCCAAAGAGCATATCCCCGCTACGCCAAGCAGACTCATTTTGCTCTCAACGCCAAAGAGCATATCCCCGCTACGCCAAGCAGACTCATTTTGCTCTCAACGCCAAAGAGCATATCCCCGCTACGCCAAGCAGACTCATTTTGCTCTCAACGCCAAAGAGCATATCCCCGCTACGCCAAGCAGTCTCATTTTGCTCTCAACGCCAAAGAGCATATCCCCGCTACGCCAAGCAGTCTCATTTTGCTCTCAACGCCAAAGAACATATCCTCGCTACGTCAACCAGTCTCATTTTGCTCTTAACTCCACTTTGTATTTGTTCTTCGATGTATTTTCTTTAAAAATCTAATGGATTTATCCTTGAGTTATAATCTACATGTCCACCAAGATTCGTTGAAATTGGTTAAGTGAACACTGTGATTATTTTCAAAGTACTGCTGCGTACTTGTACTTTGATGTACTTGATCCAAAGTGTTACAGACTGATCCTTGGGTCATACCCAAAAGGACTACCAAGTTTGGTCAAAATCTGTACAATAGTCTTTGTGTAAAATTACTCACAAACAGACGATAACAGGGGTGAATACATACCCTTCACAAAAACTTCGATATTGTATGTATATTGATCAAATGTTTCAGCAAATAAGTAATATAAAATAAGGACTATATGTAATCACAAAATACTGGTAAATTGCTAGAACATACAATAAAATATTTTCATGAGAACAATATATGAAACCTACTGATCTATGCAAGAGATTTTCAAATGTTTCAGCGTAAAAAAAACAATCTGAAACAAAAGAGAATCTAGATTTTACAAGTTAATAGTTATTCCCATTGTGTTTACAGAAGCCAAAGTCAAAACCAAACCCAATAAATTGGCATTTCCAGAGTATTTACCTATTTCAGTCCTTGTGAAATATATCTGAATTCAGAGTGTATGCCTTTGTAATATATGAAATAAACTCTTTGAACATTTACGACGGATCTGTTTAGTTTTTACATCCTATTTCTATCAGGGCTATATATATATATATATATATATATATATATATATTTATATATATATATAGATATAGATAGATATATATATATATATATATACATATATATATAA
>NC_090742.1:8577708-8587708 GCF_036898095.1 Palaemon carinicauda
CTGACTTTAATGAAAAAAAAAAGGTTAATTAGGTCTTCTATTTCATAAATAAAAACATGAGCGGGTGAAATTTTTATGACATGATATTTGATAGAACGATTGTGACGTTGTATATATTTTTGGAAAACATGGAACCACTATATTTATCTCTAATATGTCTCTATCGTTGCTCCCGTTTTCTAAAATGATGAATTATTAGTAAAAAAAAAAAAAAAAAAAAAAAAAAAAAAACATGAAAACATTGGGAAGAGTTTTCAGAAATAAAGTCATTACTCTTTGACGTAATATCCTGGATACAATAGCCTTGATTCAAAATATGTACAGTTGGATACAGGCTTTCCTGGCCCACCTCGCTTCGAAGTGAAACATGGTACACCTTTCTCCGTAATATATATACTGTATATATATATATATATATATATATATATATATATATATATATATATATATATTTGTTTTTTAGCTGTACATATATATTGTATATACCACTTTCTAAGTGTGGATACCTTATCGTGGTGAAATAGTTTGTGTATCACCATGACTAACCAAGCTGTACTAGTCAGGGTTTGCTGTGAGCGATCAGGCGAAAGTCTCCCACCATCCCCAGTCCGCAGTTAGCCAGCGTGGCGATGAAAACGGGCCAAACCCCAGAAATGAATAAGGACATGTCTGACGCCTTTGTCCTACAGTGGACTAGAAACGTCTGGAAAAAAATATACTACTCTGATAGAAAAATGAAAGGTTTTCCGAAATATACGATTATCTTCAAGTGAGTATCTTGAAAGCTCTGAGAGCATTGTGAACTATATTTGTTTTCTGGTTATATAATCTCTCAAGGGAATCTGGATCTTTCCTTGCCTAGGCAAATTGGGTCTTTTTTTTCGCTCTCAAAATGAACAAGAAATGTTTTTTTCGGTCCCAACCCTCTATAATAAGTATCATTATTTGTAATAGATCAAAATTTTTTGTGTCCTTATTTATAAAAGATCAAAAGTTTATAAGTGTCCTTATTTGTAATAGATCAAGTTTATATAACTAGACTTGTCATTTGAATTAAAAAAAAAAAACACTAAATATACCAACAATATTATTAAGAAAAGTAGTTTCAATTTGAGTCGGGTAAATAACAACAATCTACATACTCTATTTTGAGAGAAATTGAGAATACCTGACTTTAATTAGCAAGAATAAACATAATAAGAGAAAATAATGAGGTAAAATGATTCCTTCAGGATAGTCCGTAGTAGGTTATCAGAAAGCGGTAGACACCGAGTATGTAATTGTATCTTATCTGACGATAACAAGATTCTAATAATAACTGGTATGTACCAACCGTGTGTCACACGATCGTACACAAATTATTTTGTATATATTATGCTTGTATCTGCTCTTCCCTCGCACTAAAAAGAACCAGAACAAACATGTCTATGTGTCGCCTATGTAACATTGTCATTTCTCGAACATGTATTTTCCTGTTGCCTTGAGGTTTTGTATATAAAGGAGAGTGTTCTTTAATAATACTACTCAGTTGATTGCTTCCTGCCTTTGAGTCCTAACCCTTCTCTCGGCCCGTCACATTGGTGACCCCGGAAGTCGACTCGCTTCCACCGCCTTCCACCCCCACCCCCTCGCCCATCCATCGTTGGTACTATGACGGACTCTACGGCAGTTGGCGCTACGGCCGCTCCATTCATACTTTCATCGTTTGCCAGCGGAGAGGCGTTTGCTTGGTTTCAGCGCGCAGAAGTCCAGTTTCGCATCAGGGACGTGACTCGCTCAACCACCAAAGCAGATTATGTTCTCGGGCCATACCCGAGGACACCTTCCCAGAAATATCCGACTGGCTTTGTGAACAAGGAGACCCCAATAGCGTATAACGCCCTCAAAACATACCTTCTGCAGCAGTACTCGCCGTCGCCAGCCGCCCGTATAGCAAAGCTTTTTCAGCTCTCGCAACAACCGTTGGGGGACCAAAGGGCTTCGCTTGCCCTCAGGGAAATGACCAGTATCGCTCGCCTTCAACCTGCCTCAGACGGCTCTCCTCGTGAGGTGAACCTACTTTGTGCCCTTTGGATACGCCGTTTACCCGGACCTATACGCGCTGCCATACCCGATGTCGATAGTTTACCCATAAAGGACTTGATGACCAAAGCCGACACCTTTATGGACAGCCACTTCAAGACCTCCATCAACGCCTCCACCCCTGACGAAGAGGATGCCTATTCAACGTCAACCGAAACTGACATGAATGCCGTAGGACATACACGCCTACCCCGTGATGTGCCGAAGCAGCGACAAAGCCGCCCACCACCCACCAATCGCTCGCGCCCCAACGAACGACTTCTACAGCCACTTACTACCTCCCATCCGCCGCAGTTTTGCTACTACCACTTCAGATTCGGGGCAACAGCGAAGAAATGTGCCAAGGATTGTCAGTGGCCAAAAAACGTGTAAGTAGGCCATCGCTCGTGGCGGTGGCCTCTCGTGTTTCTAATCTTTTCTTTTTACAGGATGCAGGAACGGGCGTGCGATTTTTGGTAGACACGGGTGCTTGTCGTTCTCTCTTGCCAAGGAAACTCTTCAAGGCACGACGTAGTGTCTACATCTGCCGACGTCCGCTTGGTAGCTGCCAACGGATCTGCGATACCCACCTACGGTTACGAGAACCTCACATTATCGTTCGGAAACGGTAAATTCAATTGGAAGTTTCTCGTTGCTGACGTCACAATGCCAATCCTCGGTGCGGATTTCCTCTCTCATTTCCACCTTCTGGTCGATGTCGCCCACCGAAGATTGGTCAACGCAGACTCGTACTTGTCGACACCTCTTCAACCCGCCCCCTCTAACCTCGCTCTCCATATCAGCGCACCCACGGATGCCTACACCCACCTCCTCACGTCGTACCCGGAAGTTTTCCGTCCAGAACTTCGCCAAACGCCCACGGTTCCTGCCAAGCACGGTATTTATCACCATATCAAGACGACGGGACCCCCAGACTTCGCAAAATTCAGACGTCTGGCACCGGAACGATTGGCAGCCGCCAAACAGACGTTCGCCGAAATGGAGGAAATGGGCCTTTGCCAAAAGGCCTCCAGCCCATGGTCGTCACCCTTACACATCGTTCTGAAGAAAGACGGCTCCCTCCGTCCGTGCGGGGATTTCAGGCGCCTGAACATGCAAACAGAACCGGATCACTACCCCCTCCCAAACATTGCCGACGTGACCTCCTACCTGCACAAAGCAAAGGTTTTCTCTACGCTCGACCTCCTGAAGGGGTATTATCAGGTGCCTATGAACCCAGAAGATATCCCCAAGACCGCCATCACCACTCCGTTTGATACATACACCTTCAATTACTCCTGTTTTGGCCTTCGTAATGCTGGGGCCACGTTTCAACGTCTGTGTATGTTATGTGGACGACATACTTGTGTTCTCTTCCTCAAAAGAGAAACACCACCGTCACCTGCGCATTGTGCTCGACCACCTGCAACAAAACGGCCTTGTAGTCCGGTACGACAAGTGTACCTTTGGCGCCAACGAAGTGTCGTTCTTAGGGCACCGCATCACTCCTGAAGGAGTCCACCCCCTCCCTGAGAAGGTAGCAGCCGTTCAGGACTTCCCCGTGCCCTCGACCGTCAAAGCTCTGCAGGAATTCTTGGGCATGATCAACTATTATCACCGTTTTCTGCCGGCCATTGCAGCCACTCTTGCTCCCCTCTACGCCTCCCTCAAGGGCAAGCCAAAGGACCTGAAGTGGGGTCCCCTTCAAGATGCAGCCTTCTGCAATGCAAAGAAGGCCCTATCAACTGCTGCGGCTCTCACTTTTCCTATCCCACATGCCCCTCTCCTTCTCTCCACCGATGCCAGCGGCGTCGCTATTGGTGCAGTACTCGAGCAGGTGGTCAATGGCTCGCCCCGCCCATTGGCATTCTTCAGCAGAAAACTGTCCAAGGCAGAATCGGGTTATTCTACCTTCGATCGAGAATTGCTGGCGGTGCACTTGGCTGTCCGTCACTTTCGTCATTTCTTAGAAGGTACGCCCTTCGTCATTCGCACAGACAACATGCCTCTGGTGCACGCCTTTACTCGACAGTCTGACGCCTGGTCCGCCCGTCAACGTCGACATCTCTCCGCCGTGGCTAAATACAATTGCACCCTTCAATACGTCCCTGGGAAAAAGAATCCCGTTGCAGATGCCCTGTCAAGAAACACGTTGGCTGCCGTTCAACTGGGATTGGATTACAATGCCCTGGCTGAAGCCCAACGACAGGATCCAGAGTATCAAGCATGTAGGACATCCTGCACGTCCCTCTGTTGGGAGGACTTTCCCCTCGAAGACTCCAACACCACCCTCCTCTGTGACGTCAGTACTGGTAGACCGCGACCTTGGATTCCTGCTCCCATGCGACGGCAGGTGTTTGATTTCATTCACGGCCTTTCACATCCCTCGTGCCGTTCTACTGCACAGATGCTGAAGGCAAAGTTCATTTGGCACGGCATTTCTAAGGATGCTAAGGATTGGGTCCGCGCCTGTACTTCTTGCCAAACTTCCAAAGTACATCGACACACGGATTCAGGAGTGGGCACCTTTCCTCAACCTCGGCGTCGTTTCGCACACATTCACGTTGACGTTGTAGGCCCCCTACCCACATCACAAGGACATCTTTACCTGTTTACCATCATCGACCGCTCCACTCGTTGGCCTGAAGCCATTCCCATGGAAACTGCAACGTCCGCCTCATGTACATCTGCCTTACTCTCTGGATGGATTTCAAGATTTGGTATCCCTGAGCATATTACTTCTGACAGGGGAACCACTTTCACCTCTCAATTGTGGACATCATTAGCGAATCTCCTGGGCATCACCCTACATCAGACAACAGCCTACAACCCCGCTGCCAATGGAATGGTTGAACATTTTCATCGCACCCTCAAAGCAGCTTTGATGTCCCGCTGCAAGGATTGCAACTGGTTTACTCAGCTTCCCTGGGTCCTCCTGGGACTAAGGACCACTCCTAAAGACGCCCTCGACGTCTCGGCAGCTGAAATGGTGTATGGCGACCCGTTGGTCGTCCCTGCCGAATTTTTTCCTTCTACAACCTCCTCCGACGATCTCCAGCGCATACGTCACGTCGTGGGAAAATCTACTCCCTGCCGCCAGACTTACAAGCCCCCAGCGAAGCATCACATACCAACAGACTTGCATTCTGCAACACACGTCTTCCTGCGCAACGACACTACCAAGCCACCGCTAATGCCCCCTTACACGGGTCCTTTCCTTGTGATCCGACGCAGTCCGAAAGCATTCCTACTAAACATTCGTGGCAAAGAAGACTGGTTCTCCATTGATCGTCTAAAACCTGCTTATCTACTGCCAGATGACCCGCCTACAGTTTGCCTCTCTAGATCAGGGCGCCCTATTTAACATGTACAGTATGTTATTTTTAGGGGGGAAGCCATGTACCAACCGTGTGTCACACGATCGTACATAAATTATTTTGTATATATTATGCTTGTATCCGCTCTTCCCTCGCACTAAAAAGAACCAGAACAAACATGTCTATGTGTCGCCTATGTAACAATGTCATTTCTCGAACATGTATTTTCCTGTTGCCTTGAGGTTTTGTATATAAAGGAGAGTGTTCTTTAATAATACTACTCAGTTGATTGCTTGCTGCCTTTTAGTCCTAACCCTTCTCTCGGCCCGTCACAGGTAAAACTATCGTATAAGAAATTTAAAGAATGGAGGGTAAATATAACTAATGACGCAAGTTAATAAGTTAAAATATTCCAATATTTTTAATTATGTTTTGCATTTTTTTTTATTAGTCGCTAAGCAGTAAAAAATTTGCCGTGAGAGAAAAAACACAGTAAAAATCATGGTATAAATGTTGTCCGGCATTTACCTTTATAAAAAAGGATATATTGACGTTTACGAGTGATATTACGGTCACCAACCCGTAAAAGATAATAACAAATAAAACCCTTTCTCGTTGTTAAGTCTTTAATATTATAAAATAAGGAGATCCTGTCCTTTGCTTTCGATAATCGATGAAAAAAGACTGTGATTCCGATATCTTCCAGAGAGTAAAATCTGTTACATTTTTCTATCTCAACGAGAACTTTCTCCTTGTTAAGTCTTTAATATTATAAAATAAGGAAATTCCAGCCATTGTGTTCGAAAATCAATGATATATCCTTTATGATTTTGATATCTTCAAGGGAAGAAATTCTATGTTTTTTTATCTCAACATGAATATCGGATTTTATGAAAGCTAGACTTCACTGTTAAAAATTTGCAATAAAAACGGTAAAAATCCGGGAATAAATGTCGCCAGGCATTTACCGTTTTAAAACGGATATATTGACGTAAAGGAGTGATATTACGGTATTAAAAAAAAAGTAGGGTAAAAATACGGCCGCCTGTATTTTACCGAAAAACTGCTGAAAACAGTTTATTCATACGAAGACTTTCCGATTAAAATTACGTTTCTTTAAGTGTTTAAAAGAATTACGGTTGCCTGTATTTCACTGAAATACGGCTGAGAACCGTATATATTTTCACGGAGATTTTCCGATTAAAATTACGATGGTTTTTTTATCAGTGTAGTTAAGATAGAAATGTTTTCTTGAAAAGAGAAAAATTATAATATTTAAAAGAAGCATAGAAAATATATTAAATTAAAGATATCTTCTTAAAAGAAGTCTGAAGATCCCCTTAGTATTCCTTGACCTGACAGCTTGTGAGTCTGGAGATAAAGGCGAGAGCATTTAGAAGACGTCTTCTTAATGAGGTTCCTTTCGAGGCAATGAATATCTATTGCATTGTTGCAAGAACGTTTCTGAGCCTTAGGGCGGGGAGTTTAGCTTGCAGGCTGACTAGTTAACTACGATGGGATTAGGAAATGGAATGGTCTTCCGGATCTATATCCATTTTTAAAATTCTCTCCCCCCCCTCTCTCTCTCTCTCTCTCTCTCTCTCTCTCTCTCTCTCTCTCTCTCTCTCTCTCTCTCTCTCTCTCTCTCATGCGGAGGATGTAGTAACATTGATACGGTAAACGAATTCGACTCTCTCTCTCGCTCTCTCTCTCTCTCTCTCTCTCTCTCTCTCTCTCTCTCTCTCTCTCTCTCTCTCTCTCTCTCGTAAAATAATTTATTTACAATTTATGAATAAAAAATCTTATAATTCCAACTCTCAGCTTTCTCATGAAATATATTTAACCAGCACATGTTCATGCTCACAAATATAACTAATTTTGCCACGACCTAAAAATAACTTTCCAAAAAGCATCTTTACTTCGTTAAAGTTATGTTGTTTAGGAAACAATAAAATAAAATATTATTCGTTAGATTTATGTTGTATAGAAGCAATGAAATAAAATATTACTCATTAGATGTATGTTGTTTAAAAGTAATGAAGTAAAATATTATTCGCTAGATTTATGTTGTTTAGAAGCAATGAAATAAAATATTATTTGTTAGATTTATGTTGTTTAGAAGTAGTGAAATAAAATATTATTCGTTAGATTTATGTTGTTTAGAAGTAGTGAAATAAAATATTATTTGTTAGATTTAAGTTTTTTAGAGGCAATGAAATAAAATATTATTCGTTCAAGTTATTATCATTATTATTAATTGCTAAGCTACAACCCTAGTTGGAAAAATAGAATGCAATAAGCCCAGGGGCTCCAACAGGGAAAATAGCCCAGCGAGGAATGTAAACAAGAAAAAATAAAATATTTTAAGAATAGTAACATTAAATTAAATATCTCCTATATAAACTATAAAAAACTTTAACAAAACAAGAGGAAGAGAAATTAGATAGAATAGTTTACCCGAGTGTACCATTAAGAAGCAATGAAATAAAATATTATTCATTAAAGTTATATTGTTTACAAACCAATGAAATAAAAATCTAAATAACTGGGAAAGCACAAACAACGGTTTGTCTTTCCTGCGGACAATACTTTTCCATTAACCGGACAGAGAGGATACCTTGCGCTGGAACCAGCAACTGGAACCAAAACCTTTAATTGATATATATCGCTTAAATGTCTTTCTTCATGGAAGCACAAGTTTTCTGGAAGTTAATCCACTTGTGGAGATTTTTTTTTTTTTATGTACACAGTAAAAAAAATCTTTTCTTGCTGCATGACTTTTTTTTTTTTTGCGTGTTATTTTCAACTTTGTTTAATTTTAACTTCATGTTGCAACTACGCAGGGATGTGGAAGAGTATTAAATGGGTAATTCTGTAAGTAATTATTTTTTAATATATGGATCTGTGATCTATGTTTGGGGGCAAGAGTGTTTTCTACATATACGGACATATATACATATTTACACACAGTAACACAAACAAATTATATATATATATATATATATATATACATATATAGTGTATATATAATGTATATATATAATCATATATATATAAATATATACAGTATATATATATATATATATATATATATATATATATATATATATATATATATATACAGAATATGATGACGATATACATACAAACATACATACATAAAACAACAGCAACAAGTGCAGCAATCTGTAGTTCACAGCAGGACAACAGTCTCCGACATTTTAATTTACATATATATATATATATATATATATATATATATATATATATATGTATTGTATATGTGTGTATAGGTGCGTGAGCGCGCGAGGTCTTCAATTAATGTATTCTCATTAGCAAGAGAGCACGCGTTCAATTCCCAGGAGAAGCAGAAAGACCGGGATACATTTAACTACGATACCATTGACCCTGTTAATCAAAACCCTTGTAATTAATTATCTGGATGAAAATAAACGATGCTTCAGACCTGACCTTAAAATAAATTCCTATTTCTCCTTTCCATTTATGTATTAACGAGCCGTGTCCAGAAAAGACTCTTTGGAAGAAGGAAACTAAAATTAAACCATTGTTCGCTCGTCGTGGGTAGTGCCATAGCCTCTGTACCATACACTGTTAAAGATTTGCCGAAAAAAACTATAAATGCCTGGAAACAATAATTCCAGGATTTTTACCGTTTTAAAAACGGATATATTGACGTAAAGGAATGATATTACGGTCACCAACACGTAGAATATAATAGCAAAGTAAGGTAAAAATACGGTCGCCTGTATTTTACTGAAATATAGCTGAGAACAGTATATTTTTACGGAAAATTTGCAATTGAAATTACGTTTTTTTTTTTAACACTACAGTTTTCCACTGTCTTGGGTTTAGTTCTTTTGCTTAAGGGTACACTCAAGCACACTATTTTACCTGTTACCTTATTTCGTTTCTTCGATGGGCTATTTTCCCTGTTGAAGTCCTTGTGGTTATAGCATCCTTGGGTTGAAGCTTGGCTGATGATAATAATATCAATACCACATTCAAGGTTAGGATACAACCTTCATTAGCGGTCAATTGAGAAGATCAATCACGTTATTTACAGATTAATGTATATCCGAAATTTTGTTGGTAAACATACTGAATTCTTAATTTCGTTGTTTTCATCAATGCTGGTCGAAATTCAAAATACTTCTTCGAATTATCTTGAAACATACTGTCCATTATCAGTTATGCTTAAAATTCACGAAATTGCAACGTTATTACTGCAAATACCATTATCTAGTCCAAGTTCTCTTGCTTGAGGGTACACTCGGGCACACTATTCTATCTCGTTTCTCTTCCTCTTGTTTTGTTAAAGTTTTCATAGTTTATATAGGAAATATTTAAATGTCATTGTTCTTAAAATATATTATTTTCCTTGTTTCCTGTCCTCACTAGGCTATTTTCCCTGTTGGGGCCCCTGGACTTATAGCATCTTGCTTTTCCAACTAGGGTTGTAGCTTAGCAAGTAATAATAATAATAATAATAATAATAATAATAATAATAATAATAATAATAATAATAATAGAATACTTTCACGAATCTTTTAAAGGAACTAAAAAGACGATATTCTTGGCTGAGGTTGCTGGAAGAAGACCTA
>NC_090742.1:8597708-8602708 GCF_036898095.1 Palaemon carinicauda
ACATTGTCATTATTGGAGGCCATTTGTTAATAGCAACTGTGCTCAGCCACTGTAATTCAGCCCAATTAAATTCATGCTGGTTGAATAGGCACTATTTAACCAATACAAACTGAATGGGTCTGACTGAATCCAAGCATACGTCATTAACGAAAGCGAATCAATGCATGTGTAACTAAAGCAACTTTATTACCAAATTCGAAATACAGTAACGTATGTTTAAAGGCCGCTCGTGAATAGCAACATGGGACAGTGATCATGCTCTGGCTAGCAGGATAATGCCCTAGAGGCTAACCATATATACATAAATGAACATTGAATAATCCCATCTCAAACCAAAGTAAGCACCATGGAGGGCCAGGCAATGGCTGCTGATGACTCAGCAGGTAGAACCCTAGGCTTCCCCAAACACCACATCCTTAGCTCTCAAGGATAGTGAGATTCCAGGCACAACAAGAAACTACCAACCTTAAGCGAAGCTCGAACTCCAGTCCGGCAGATCGCTAGGCAAGGACGTTTCCTCAATACCCAAGCCCCTCTCCACCAAAGTAAGCACCAGGGAGGGCCAGGCAATGACTGCTGATGACTCAGCAAGTAGACCTCTAGGCTTCCCCAAAAAAACCACATCCTTAGCTCACAAGGATGGTAAGGTTCCAGATACAACAAGAAAACTACCAAGCTTGAGCGGAGCTCGAACTCCAGTCGGGCAGAAGGCTAGGCAAGGACGTTTCCAATAGGCCATCATAAACCTAATCCATGTAATAGTGAAATTAACGGGTTTCAAACTCTATACAATACCATTCCATCCAGAATTATTGTTAATGAATCTTCAAGTGCTGAGTAAACGCAATTTAATGTATGCTTGGTGAATTACCTTTAATGAATCAATGAATACGGTATTCAGGCAAATGAATCTACCATGCTGAAATACAATCACTGAATCTGCATTCTCTTGATCGCCTACATATTGAATGAACGTAATAGAAATTATAACACAATTAATGTAATTGAATCTGTATACAGAGTGATTGATTCATATTGAGATATCTGGCATCCTGACATCGAAGGTCATTGATGTCGATATCGTATAAAGGTTTAAAGGCCGCTCATGAATAGCAGAGGCAAGGCACTGTGACATTGCCCTAGGAAGCAGGACAATGCCCAATAGACTGACCATATATCACATGATTAGCGCCAAAGCCCCCTCTCTACCAAAGTTAGGACCAGGGAGGGCCATGTAATGGCTGCAGATGACTCAGCATGTAGACCTATAGGCTCCCCAAAATTACCCCTCTTCATCTCACAAGGATGGTGAGGTTGCAGACACTAAAGGAGCTATCGAGCTTGAGCGGGACTCAAACCACCGTTTGCTAGTCACCAAGCAGAGACGTTACCAATAAGGCCACAATAACATTATGTTATGTATAAAAATATATAGAAATTCAATTTAAAACCATAAAAGCGAAGATATCCTTATAAAAGTTAAATAGCTTTCAAAAGACCTGCTTCGGAAATAAATCTAAAAATACCGCTAGCATCGTACAACACATTCTGCCCAAGAATCTCGACAAGAATAAACACAGATGAAGCGTTCGAATCCAAGCATGAACAATTCAATACTAATTTTAATGGGTGTTAGCGAGACTCGTCTTGAAAATTGCACAAATCTCATATTTAATGAAATTTAATTTGCTTCGGGAAACGAGCTATGAGTGGCACACCATGTTTAGAGTTGTTTAGATCATATCGCCTCTTTTAAGAATGCAGACTGTTTTAAATGGCATCCAATTGTTAGGATGTGTGGATGATGATGATGATGATGATGACTGGAAATTTCATCGAAATCTTGAAATCTAAATAAATTTATCAACTAGAGGGGAAAATCCTCATCATCATCATCATTTCAGCCTTCAAAAGTCCTTTGTTGGATGTAGGCCTTCCCCAGGTTTCTCCACAGACTTCTATCGCAAGCTATTCTGTGCCACTGTTGCTTATGTTGGTCTAAGTCATCTCGCCAGCGGGTTTTTTGTCTTCCTCGGTTTCTTGTGTATCCTCTGGGTGTCCAGAAGGTTGTTCGTGATGTCCATCGGTTGACTGTCATCCTGGCAATGTGCCCTGCCCAGTTGCATTTGAGCTTGCTAATGGTTTCAAGGATATCCATTACTTTAGTTTTTTGACGTATCCATTTAGCTGTTTTTCTATCCTTCCATGTTAGATTTAGCATAATTCTCTCATGTGCCCTCTGCATTGTTCGTAATTTAAGGAAAAGCTTTATTGTTAGATTCCAAGTTTCGGCCCCATAGGTGACAGTGGGGAGGATACACTGATCATAGACTTTCCTTTTTAAGATGATAGGAATCTTCTTATTTTTTAACACTGTACTGGCTCTTCCAAACGCTTGCCAACCGAGGGTTACTCTTCTTTTTATTTCGCTCTCTTTACAGGCGTCATGTAGAGAGATTCGTTGTCCTAGGTAGATGTAGTGGTCCACTTCCTCAATTTGTTGGTTTTCAATTTCAAGTATGTCATCTGCATTTTCAGTATATTTATTGCTCATGAATTTGGTCTTTTGGAAGTTCATGTGGAGGCCAATTGATTTGCTTGCTTCATTTAGCTCGGTGAGCATATGTTGAAGCTCTTCTTTGGTGTGAGCAATGATAATGATGTCATCAGCAAATCTTAGGTGACTTAGATATTCTCCATCTATTTTTATTCCTTTTTCTTGCCAGTTGAGTTGTCGGAAAGCTCTCTCCAGGCAGGCAGTAAACAGTTTGGGTGAGCTAGTGTCACCTTGTCTGACACCTTTCTTGAGTTGGAATGGTTCAGAGTCCTTGTGGAGGCGAATAAATGATGTTGCATGGTCATAGATGTGACAGAGTACATTAATGTAAACTGAGTCAACTCCCTGTTCTTCCAGCGCTGACAGGACCTCCTCAGTTTCAACCGAGTCAAATGCTTTGGTGTAATCTACAAGTGCTACTACTAGTGGTATCTTATATTCATTTGTTTTCTCAATGATTTGGTTTACTGTTTGTAGATGGTCAATTGTGGAGTAGCCTCTTCTAAAGCCCGCTTGTTCCCTTGGCTGATTTTCATCAAGCTTTCCAACAATTCGGTTGGTGATAACTTTGGTGAAAATTTTATAAATAACATTAAGGAGGCTGATTGGCCGTTGGTTGTTCATGTCCCTGGGGTCGCCTTTTTTGTAGAGTAGAATGAGGATAGCTTTATTCCACTCTTCTGGCGTTTTGCTCCTCTTCAGACATTCATTGAATAGTCGCGCCAGTCTGACGTGGATTGAAATTATTTTCCCCTCACGTTAGAGGGGAAAATAATTTCATTTAATTAATCAAAGTTATTATTGCCTTGATGATTATGATGATGATGATGATGGCAATGACTGGAAATTTAATCGAAATAATGATATCTAAATAAATTTATCAACTACAGTGGAAAATAATTTCATTAAATCAATTAAAGTTATTATTGCCCTGATGATGATGATGATGATGATGATGATGATGGTAATGACTGGAAATTTAACCAAAATCATGAAACCAAAATGAATTCATCAACCTCAGTGGAAAAAATTTCATTTAATCAATGTTTAGCCTCTGTGTCAGTTTTTTTTATTTATTTTTTATTTTCTTTCTTTATTATAATTTTACGTTAGATAAATGTTTAGCCTCTGTGTCAGTTTTTTATT
Source organism: Palaemon carinicauda (assembly GCF_036898095.1). Classification (NCBI taxonomy): domain Eukaryota; kingdom Metazoa; phylum Arthropoda; class Malacostraca; order Decapoda; family Palaemonidae; genus Palaemon; species Palaemon carinicauda. Next base: position 8,601,412 of record NC_090742.1, read on the forward strand.
TATTTTTAATTCTTTAAATTTTTTCTTCATTATAATCTCACGTTAGATAAATATTCTGGGGTCACGGACATAAATTTATTTATTAGATGGTATTGATACACTATCTGAGTTTATTCATCAGATAATATAAATATTCTATCTGATAAATAACCTCATACCATTAACCCCCCAAATATATATATATATATATATATATATATATATATATATATATATATATATATATATAATACATATATATATACACATTATGTATATGTATATATATATATATTATATATGTATATATGTATGTATATATATATATATATTTATATATACACATTATATATATATATATATACACATTATATATATATATATATTATATATGTATGTGTATATATATATATATATATATGTATATATATATATATATATATATATATATATATATATATAAAACGTAAAACAAGTGTAATGAAAAAATAAAAAATGGAAAATAAATGAAAATCTAACACGTAGGCCATATATAAACGATAGAAATAACCTACACAATTAAAACATTAACCAATTAAATAAAGTCATTTTCTCTCTTGAATTTGAGACCAATAGCATCCACAATGTTGTTCGTAATTGTCCTCCACGGCATTGTATTAAAGGGAATGGAAGATCTGTGCTACTAGTCAGAAATCTCTCTCTCTCTCTCTCTCTCTCTCTCTCTCTCTCTCTCTCTCTCTCACACACACACACACACACACACACACATTTAATAATAGGGAAATTTAAAATACTTGTTTTGAAAGAAATATTCAAATGTTGTTGTTATAAAACACAGCATAATTCCATCAAATATATATATATATATATATATATATATATATATATATATATATATTTATATATATATACATGATAGAATTATGCGGTGTTTTATAGCAACAACATTTGTATACTTCTTTCAAAACAAGTATTTTTATATTTTAATTCTAATTTTTTATTTTAGTTATTTCAATAGTAATAAAGCTAAATAATTCTAAGAATAAAACATCCATTTTATATATAATCAATATTATATCCCAATAAATCAGCATGTATAAAGAATATTTATTTAATGCTTTATATTTTTTCTATAGTTAACCTCGAAAATTTTTCTTAACGATACCATGAAATATTGAAAAAAAAAACTATTGAAAAAAAAGCAGACAACAGACCTTAACTAATCAACACAATATATTATCACATGAATCTACACTTCAGGATTTAATGGTAATGGTCCGTATTCAGTCTATAATTTCAAGGCCATTATGAAAATTAG
>NC_090742.1:8615208-8620208 GCF_036898095.1 Palaemon carinicauda
ATATATATATATATATACACACATATATATACGCACATATATAATATATACAGTATATATATATTATATATATATGTATATATATATATATATATATATATATATATATATATATCTTTCCGGTTATGCTCAACATCACTGCCAGACGTATAACTATTCGATCTTACCCCATCCCTCCTTTCCTTATTCCTTATTTCCTTATTTTTTGTTTGGGTTCCCCCAGGTCCCTCAGTGTGAGGCACCTCGTATATCCACCAGAGAGTTGCTAATACATCTTCCAGTGTATTTTGCATCTTCCAGTCTTGGATGGTCTGGGATGCATCTTAGGTATTTATCGAGCTGATTTTTAAACGCATCTACGCTCACTCCTGATATGTTTCTTAGATGAGCTGGCAGCACATTAAATAGTCGCTGCATTATCGATGCTGGTGCGTTGTGGATTAATGTCCTGTGCGCCTTTCTCAGTTTACCTGGAATGCTTTTTGGCACTATTAATCTACCTCGGCTTGCTCTTTCTGATACTTTAAGCTCCATGATGTTTTCAGCAATTCCTTCTATTTGCTTCCATGCTTGTATTATCATGTAGCGTTCTCTTCTCCTTTCTAGACTGTATAGTTTTAAAAATTGCAGTCTTTCCCAGTAATCAAGGTCCTTAACTTCTTCTATTCTAGCAGTATAGGACCTTTGTACACTCTCTATTTGCGCAATATCCTTTTGGTAGTGTGGGTACCATATCACATTGCAGTACTCGAGTGTACTACGCACATAAGTTTTGTAAAGCATAATCATGTGTTCAGCTTTTCTTGTTTTAAAGTGTCTGAATAACATTCCCATTTTTGCTTTACATTTAGCCAACAGTGTTGCTATTTGGTCGTTGCATAACATATTCCTATTTAAAATTACACCAAGGTCTTTAATTGCTTCCTTGTTTGTGATTGTCTCATTATTAGGTCCCTTGTATGCATACACCATTCCTTCTCTGTTTCCATAATTTATTGATTCAAATTTATCGGAGTTAAATACCATCCTATTTATCTCCGCCCATTCATATATTTTGTTTAGATCTCTTTGTAGTGAGTTCCTATCTTCATCACAAGTAATTTCTCTACTTATTCTTGTGTCATCGGCGAAACTTCTCACTACGGAGTTTTCAACATCACAGTCTATGTCTGAGATCATAATAACAAATAGCAGTGCAGCTAATACCGTACCTTGGGGCACACCAGATATTACCTGGGCTTCATCTGATTTCTCGTCATTTGCAACCACTATCTGTTTTCTGTTTTGCAGGAATTCTTTTACCCATTTTCCTATCTTTCCCACAATATTATGCTTTCTCATTTTTTTCTCCAATATGTTATGGTCTACTTGTCAAAGGCTTTTGCAAAATCTAGATAGATCACATCTGTGTCTTTTTCATATATCATATTATTGTATATGTTTTCATAGTGAGCTATCAGTTGGGTCTGTGTACTTTTTCCAGGTACGAAACCGTGTTGACCCATATTAAACAAATTATTTTTGACCAAATGGTTCATTATTTTCTTTTTTATTACCCTCTCATACACTTTCATAATATGTGATGTTAGACTAACAGGTCTATAATTGCTTGCCTCTAGTCTTGATCCACTTTTGAAGATAGGGGTTATATAAGCTAATTTATGTTTAACATATATCTCGCTCATATCTATACTCTGTCTTAGCAGTATTGCAAGTGGCTTCGCGATAGTGTTTGCAGTTTTTTTTAACAAAATCGCTGGAACTCCATCTGGTCCGGCTGCCGATCCATTTTTAATTTCGTTTATAGCCGTGACAATATCTGCTTCATTAATATCTATATCCGTTAGATATTCAACATTTTCTTCTCTCATTTCTGTTTCATTATTCTCATTCGCAATTCTTGGCGTGAACTCACTCTTATATTTTTCTGCTAATATGTTGCATATTTCCTTTTTTTCATTCGTTAGCCGTCCTTCAATTCTTAGAGGGCCTATTTCTATTCTCCTTTTATTCATCTTTTTTGCATAGGAGTAAAGTACTTTGGGGTTTCTTTTTATATTTTGAAGTGTCCTTTCTTCTAAGTCCCTTTTTTCATTTTCTTTCGACTGTATAATCTTTTGTTCTGCATTTTCTATCTTACATTTTATTTCCCTCATTTTCCACACATTTTTTTCTTTTGCAAGATTTTTCTTCCACTTTTTAATTTTCTGAAATAAGATCCTTCTGTCTCTTGATATGCACGTCTTTTGTTTATTGTTTTTTTTTCGGTACATATTTTTCAACAATTTTCTCCAGTATTTTGTACAGTATATCCGTATTTACCTGTATATTATCACTTATAAATACATTTTTCCATTCTTTATCCAGTTCTTCATTTATTTCTGACCATTTTATATTCTTACTGTAAAAGTTATATTTTCCATATCCTTCCCAAAGTTTTGTGTTTTTATTAATTCTGTGATCACTTGCTTTGGAATGAACTATCAATTCTATGACATTGTGGTCTGAAATTCCCGTGTTATACACTATTATTTCTTTAACATAATTCACCTCATTCACAAATACTAGATCTAGGACATTTTCCTTTCTTGTTGGAATGTGGTTTATTTGTTGCATATTATGTTCTAATAGCATATCTTGAAGCTTTTCAAATTGCCTCTTATCTTCTGCGCTACTATTACTATCTTTTTTATATGTATACATACAACCACTTTCTTCTATCCGTTCTTTCCAATCCACGAAAGGAAAGTTAAAATCTCCGGATAGGAGTATATTCCAGTCTTTATGGTTTCTACATATACCATCTATTTTTTCTACTATTATATCAAACTCCTTAGTGTTTGGGGGTCTGTAAACTACAATATTCATTAGTTTTTCAAATTCAAATTCTACCGCAATCAATTCACATTCTGTGTTGCTGTATTTTTCACATACTTTTCCTTGATTTATGTCTCTTCCATATATTGCGGTTCCCCCTTGATTCCTATTTTTTCTGTCTGATCTATAAGTTTGGAAACCCTTTATCTGGTCATCACTGCCAGTCTCTTGGGAATACCATGTTTCACTTATATTTAATATATCTATTTTTTCAATTTGGGTTAGTTCTTCTAAGAACTCTATTTTCCTTTTAGAGTTACTCGTGACTAAACCCTGTGCATTCATTACTATTATGGTTTGTGTTTCATCCCCATTATTTAATATTGGTAATAATATGGATTCTCCCATGCTTCCTTCCTGTTCTGATATGATGTTCTTTTCTTCATTTCCCGGAATTCTGCCATTAAAAAATCCAACTTTTCTATTATATTTGCTCTTTCGCCTTCATATTTATTTGTGTGTGTATACCTGCAACTGTCCCCATATCTGCACCAACCCCTGGCATTATAGATGCATTCTTTGTAGTTGGGTTCTACATGTGCCGGTTTAGGTTGAAAGGCCTCATATCTTGGGGCTCTTGGTTCAAAGCGCGGTATATACACGGCCTGCTTTTTTGTTTCTTTTTTTGTTTCTTTTTTGCTTTCATTTTTCTTTTCAGTTTGCTGAGTTTTCTTACTTTCATTCATGGTTGCAGGATGCATATATCGACATTTTTTGTTGTAAATGCATCCTTTTCCTTCTTTTAGGTTTTTGCATATTTTTGGATGGAGATCTCTGCATTCGTCTCCATATCCGTCTAAATACGCACATTTACCATATATTTCATAATTATGGCATATCTTTGGATGCTTGTAGTAGCATCTTTCGCCAAATCTGCAATTCCCTCTTTTCAGCATATTGCAGACTATATCCTTCTTTTCTATTTTTTCTTGTTCTTGCTCTTCCCTAAAATTATGTAGGTCCGGGTAGAGTCTCTTGGGTCTATTATTTGTTTCCATCTGGTAATTTATTTCTTCATAAGTATGTTGTTGGATGGCATCATAGGTTATATCAATGATTTCTTCTGCATCCTTACACATATCCTGTTCATTGTTCTCTTCTTCTTCTTTTTCTTCTTCTTCTTCTTCTGTTTCTTCTTCTCGGGTAGGCAGAAGAAGAAGTAGTCATACCATAGAGAGAGACATTACAGTTAGGAAAGAGGGAAGTGTTGAATCTTTGTGTGCATATCAATCTAAATATTTAGCTTTCATTTTTGACGGGTCGCGTTCACTAGTATATGAATAAATAAGAAAAAGATTTATATAACATTTCATGACTAATTTAATTGACTTAAAGGTTTGGTTAAAGAATGGACACATGTATATTGTCATTGTCTCTCTCTCTCTTTTCTTTTCTTTACATATTTTCATCTTCCCTTTTTTCTTTACATATTTCTTCAATATCTCGTTTGTCATTTTATGCGTTACACGTCCAACATCACTTGACATGAATGTTGACGAATGTCAGGCCCTTTCATTCACAATAACTTTTATACCAAACTTTATCTTTCAGCTTTTTATCAGCGCAACATTTCGTTATAAAGTGCGTTTAGTCCTTTGAGAGAGAGAGAGAGAGAGAGAGAGAGAGAGAGAGAGAGAGAGAGAGAGAGAGAGAGAGAGAGAGAGAGAGAGAGAGAGAGAGAGATGACCTTGTTCGAAGTTGACTTTTTTCTATCTTTCAGATATGTGTGTGCGGGTATGTGTATGTGCGTCTGTACGTAGAACTTATGATGATAGATACATGATAAATGTAATATATGTAATATGGCCAAAATAAGAAAAGTTCTTACTGGGTTTAATATATATACATACATACATACATACATATATATATACATATATATATGCATACATATATAAATATATATATATATATATATATATATATATATATATATATATATACACAGTATATATATGTGTGTGTGTAAATATATATATATATATATATATATATATATATATATATATATATATATATATATATATACATTTATGTATATATATTACATATGATATATATATACATATATATATGTATATATTTATGTATATATATTATATATAATATATATACATATATAA
>NC_090742.1:8625208-8655208 GCF_036898095.1 Palaemon carinicauda
CTATCACTCTCTCAGGCACGAGAGCCTTGTCTACTTGAGCACACAAAGGCAACTAAAACTCCCTTCGCTACCAAAATGCAATCTTGCTACAATAACATGCTGAGTTATAGGTTTTTGTGGAATTCTCATGATTAGAGAGTTCATTTACCTTGACGTACAACACACATCTATATACATGAATTAGAACAACAACAACAATAATAATAATAATAATAATAATAATAATAATAATAATAATAATCATCATCATCATCATATTGGTATAGGGCAATTGTGTATACACATTGCTCGCTCTGTAAAATGACAGGTATTATTCCTGCGAGTCTGTTCAGATAAGAATTGTCTTTCGGGCGTTTCACAGTCAGCAGACAAAAATGTGTAGTTGACAGAGGAGGAGAATCCAGTCAATTCTGTGAAGTTTATTTCCTACTTTAAACTGATTTCGTCACGATACGAATGAGGATGTTACTGACAGGTTTGCCTCGTGGATGTAACTTGGCAGAACTTAAACTTGTGAGCTAGAAGCAACGAGGATGATTTGCCTTCAAAAATTTACGGTGGATATTGAATTGCGAAATGTTATCTTTTCATTAGTTTGGGCTCAATTTAATTTTGCCTTTCTATCTGGTCGCATTTTTTGTTACCCGTGTGTGTGAATGAGAGAGAGAGAGAGAGAGAGAGAGAGAGAGAGAGAGAGAGAGAGAGAGAGAGAGAGATAAAATTGTAAGATAACAAGATGTCATATAATGATAAGTTTATCCAAATATGATCTCATTAAAATTCAAGGGTTCATAAGCCATTCAATCAACTAAATGCGCATTGTTAGTTTAAGAAAAGGAAAAATAAAATTCTATTAACACCACCAACATCAATGGCCAAACTAAGACATCACTAAGGACATGTCTGAGGCCTTTGTCCTGCAGAGGAATAGAAACAGCTGCATTTGTTGTTGTATATATATATATATTATATACAGTATGTATATATATATATATATATATATATATATATATATATATATATTTATTTATATATATATTTATATATGTGTATATATATATATATATATATATATATATATATATATATATATATATATATATAATTTTGCTTACATTTATTACATTATCTTAACGCCCTTGTTGTAGCATCCAAAAAAAATCTACCCTATTTTACATTATTTGATATTTGCCATTGGAGTTCCTCGTGAGCTGGATTCATTAATCTTGTTTCTTTTCTATGAATTCTGAGAACCAGATGTCAAGAAGACAGATCGCAGATCTCAAAAAAAGAATTGCCTGGGGAAATTTGAACGTAGCGCGTTCTAAAAATTCAGCAAAAGAATTTATCTCTCTCTCTCTCTCTCTCTCTCTCTCTCTCTCTCTCTCTCTCTCTCTCTCTCTCTCTCTCTCTCTCTCTCTATTTCAATGTTGTTACTGTTTTTAAAATATTTTATTTCAATTACTTATTATTTCTCATTTAGTCTATTTATTTCCTTATTTCCATTTCTAACTGGGCTAGTTTTCCTGGTTAGTGTCCTTGGGCGTATAACATCCTGCTTTTCCAACTAAGGTTGTAGTTTAGCTAGAAATAATAATAATAATAATAATAATAATAATAATAATAATAATAATAATAATACCTCATGTCATTTCCTTGTCGTTCCTTCTACCAAACATTTTATAATATGACCTTTTACAAATGTTTTTAGAAAACGTGCCCAACCGAGTAGAGTTTATAAATCCAATTTCTACTTCAATATATTCATGACCTATTTATACGGCAATAAACTCTAGAAGTTTGACTGAAATTCAAAAAAAAATTTCAAAGTATTGAAAGAAGCCTATAATTGAAAAATTGGGGACAAGATGCTGAAAATACTTATCTCCGTGTCCTAACTATAATATGTACACTATTAAAAATCTGCCGTAAAAACGGTAAAAGTCCTGGCATAAGTATTGCCAGACAATTACCGTTTTATAAACGGATATATTGACGTAAAAGAGTGATATTACGGTCACCAACCCTTAAAAGATAATAACAAAGTCGGATAGAATTAGGGTCGCCTGTATTTTACTGAAATACGGCTGAGAACAGCATATTTTCACGGAGAATTTCCGATTAAAATTATGGTTATTTTTTTAACAGTGTATCTTTATTATTCAAGGATCCAAAGATCAACTCGACACAAAGAATGCCAGGCACCTATCCTTATTGAAAGTCATGTCTTTGATAATAATACCAAAAAAAAAAAAGAAAAAAAAAAAAAAAAAAAAAAAGAACACTGGAAATTCAATAAACCTCTGGAATCTTAGAATTTGCTTCCTCGATGATATGAAGTCTCTCATGGAATGTCTTTGATGATGTTCCGCCGAGGAAAGTCTTTCATTTGGTATTGTTCGAGTATTGGCAGATTCTGGATTCTCTATAAAATTCCATTCCAGTTGGAAATCAAATCCAGGAATTTCGGAGTCTGGGGGAATCAAAACAAACAATTTTTTTTTATGGAGATCATGGAATTCTAAGAAAGGTTTTCATTAAGTTAACAGGCTGTTTAGGTAAGAGAAGAGACAGTTTTCTATATCTATCTATCTATCTATCTATCTATCTATATCTATATCTATATCATATATATATATATATATATATATATATATATATATATATATATATATATATAGGGTATCTTCTGTTTTCTAAGCAGGTTGTTAACGTAAATGATATATATATATACATATATTTATATATACATACATATATATATATATATATATATATATATACATACATATATATATATATATATATATATATATATATATATTTCATTTACGCTAACACGCAGCGAGTTAACGTAAATGGAATATATATATATATATATATATATATATATATATATATATATATATATATTATATATATATATATATATATATATATATTTATATATATATATATATATATATATATATATATATATATATATATATTTCATTTACGTTAACAGGCAGCTTAGGAGACAGAAAAGACCGTAATATATATATATATATATATATATATATATATATATATATATATATATATATATATATATATATATATATATATACATATATATATATATATATATATATAGGGTGTCTGTTTCCATATATATCTATTTTGCCATTAACGTTCAATAACCCCAACAAACATTTACATAATTCCAACATCCGTTTTCCACTTTTCACTTTATTTACCTTTGAAATCCAACAGCTCAGATACCTCGATGGGGTTGATTGAATTACCTGGACAAAGCATCGAGTTTTTCTTTTTCTATTTCTTTCTTTCGATTTGTTTCCCTCAATCAGATTCTTTTTCCATGCAGTTCCTTTCATTCATTGTTCAATTTCGTTTTTTATAAGCTACTAATTGACAATATCTTTTTTCAGGGAGATTTTTTAAACCACTTTTCGTTTCAGCAATTAAAATCAAAGGAAAATATTTCGGGATTCTTCGAAAAAGTCTGTATTAGTTTTATGCCGGTTCGTTATAGTCAAACTATCTCTAATAACTAAATGATTTTGTTTTTCCTTGCAGATACGGTTACTGCCTTCGCCAAAGATTTTGCAAATGGTATGTATCCAACCCTGTGTCCTAGTTTATTTATTTGTATGTTTGTTTGTGTGCAAATTTACACAAAAACTACTGAAATTATTTTCACCAAACTTTGCAGTCTTGCTGTGTATGACCAAATGATGAGTTTGTAAGATTTTGGATATAGTAAATCAAAGTACAAGTACGCAACAGTACTTTGAAAATAATCGTAATGTTAATTAAATGGTAAATATTTTGTTAGTGTATATATACTGTGTATATATATATATATATATATATATATATATATATATATATATATATATATATATATATATATATACATGTTTATATATATATATATACATATATATATATATATATATATATATATATATATATATATATATACAGTATATATTAAAAAATTATGCAGAAACTACTGAACCAATTTCAACGAAATTTGGTGAACATATGGGGTATGACCCAAGGACAAATGCATTAGATTTTAAAGAAAATACATTGAAGTACAAGTACGCATTGGAGTTGGGAGCTGAATAAGACTACTTGGCGCGGCTAAGGCATGCTCTGTTCTGAGTGCCCGTCTATTTTTTCCAGAAAATATGTACTTTCTTCCAGGAAATTTTCCGTTTTCCTTGCTATAAATACTCCATAGTCCAACGGATTAGTAATCTCTCACGAATCCGTAATGCTGCCCATCACGAGATGCTTATATTCAAACGATGTATTATTATTATTATTATTATTATTATTATTATTATTATTATTATTATCAGGTCAGTAGTAGTAGTAGTAGTAGTAGTAGTAGTAGTTGTTGTTGTTGTTGTTGTTGTTGTTGTTGTTGTTAGTAGTAGTAGTAGTAGTAGTAGTATATTAAAATATTAACGGATATTATTTTCAGAATTTATTTGAGTAAATAAAAATAATAATTCAAAATTATATCATATTATAGTGTGCTTTCATTACAAACTCCTGTCCTTAAAATTTAATAATCTAAAGACAAATGTGTTATGTATACTATCAAAGACAGTACTCCACCATTATGTAGCAAAACTAAAGGTCTACATATGTTGGCAAAACTAATTATAACCTTAAGCTCATATTACAAATTGTTCTAATATATACTCGTATGATTCAAATAATCATAAGTCGCCGATGAGTCATTGGTCAAATTGAGAGCAAAATCAATATTTTGATCTACCATTACGTTGTTGACTCGTCTCAAAATGGATAAACATAGTTGCCTTAGATTAGAAAGTTGGAGAATGATATAACAAAACTACAAAGACTTCCATTCAATGAAAGCTATTTATGATTTTAATTGGAAGCATAATAAAATTTATGAAGAACTCTATATATCTATCTATCTATCTATCTATCTATCTATCTATCTATATATATATATATATATATATATATATATATATATATATATGTATATATATATATACAGTATATATATATGTATATATATATATATATATATATATATATATATATATATATATACAGTATATATACATATATATATATATATATACAGTATATATATATATATATATATATATATATATATATATATATATATATATATATATATATATATATATATATATATATATGTGATATCCCCATATGTTGTACATATGCTAACATATCTGATTTGTCTAAAGTTTATTTTTCCATTTTCTTTGTAAATACATCACCTTATTTCAGCGCCATCTTCATTCCATTCTTCTCATTATCTTTTGTTTACACTCACCTTCCTGCTGTAAATCATCCCTGTTTTCTTACCTTACATGTTATAAGGTAACCCCAAATTTATTGTTTTGTTAGAATACATTGTTCTCACCACGAGATTCATCTACCTTACTCACCCATTCACTTTGCATTGCTTATTATTGTTGTTTTGAAGTGCTTTTTCATTATTTTGTTTAACGTAAGATTAAAGTTTTGTTTATAACATAGTTTATTGTTCCTGTCCTCCAATTATCCTGCTATTGGTGCTTCGATTGTCTGCAACCAGCTTTAAGAAGATACATTTGATCATAATCAACAATCTTATACACTCGTAATAAGAAACAAGTGAATTTGGAAGTCTACCCATATGACTTCTATTTTATTGTGTGAAGAGAACTACCGCCCATTGTAAAGGGGTAATTGTTTGCACAGTGGTTCGTCACATAATAGTTGGGGGCCTGACCGGGATCTGATGTGCGATATGATTCATCAAATTTATATCAAGTGATTGAATCGTGAAAGAACAGTTCCAGTGATTATGAACAGTATCGAGTGTTGTGTTGTGGCGTACCAAGGATAAAGGACGACAGTAATAATTCCAAGGTAAGGTAGATGTCTCGTCTCCCTCTCATTAGACATTTATGTATAATATATGTCTGGGTAGTCATTTGGTTGTAAGAGGAACAAGTCACGCTTAATATAGTTAAGACTTAGGTATGCTGATTGTCCAGCTTCTAAACCACCCTTATTAATTGAAAATGCCCCCAGTAGGTAGCTTTTAAAGTTTCGCCTACTCAAATCTCGTATCTCAGAGATTTCTCATAAAAAAAAAAATCTGAAGCCCTAAGATTTTGCCATTTCTTAAAATCACCATTCAAAAGTGATATTTAGGAAATAAGTCAAATTTCATTATATGCGATTTATTAAATTAAGTTTCATTATAAGTGAAATTTCCTCCATCTCTATTTTCATTATGAAGTGATTTATTTTGTTATATAAATTTCTTAAGTGAAATTAGCCATTTTCAATATTAAACTTACCCGATAATCATGTAGCTGTCAACTCCGTTGCCCGACAGAATTCTACGGAAGGGATACGCCAGCTATCACTATACTAGAAGGGGGTGTACTCACCAGCGCCACCTGTGGCCAGGTACTGCAGTACTTCTTGTTGACACCACCTCAATTTTTTCCTCTGTCGTGCTTCCGGCAAGACGTTCTTGGATACGCTTATAATTTTGGAGTATTGTTCACGGTTTTTGGTGAAGTATTTCTCTAAGATTTCAGCTTTCGCTATACTGGAAACTTTTCTATTAGCTTAGATAGCTTTTATTTGGTTTTGATTAATGGTTAACGATCTTTTGCTTGATTTGGAATCCCCCTTGACTTGCTCTTTGATTCAAGATGTCTGACCTTTCACAAGCCCCACCCCATAGACGATGTAGGTCTTGTAATAGGCGTATTCCGAAGGCCTCGGTTGATCCTCACACCGCTTGTTCTGACTGTAGGGAAAGACCCTGTCAGTTGGAAGATCGATGTGAGGAATGCGCCGGACTTTCGGAACTTGAATTTGTTCGATTCCTTAAATATTCAACCAAGTTAGAGAGAGAGAGAGTTAGGAGGAGTTCTTCTCGCTCTTCGCTTTTTTCCTCACCTCATGATCCTCAACCTTTTCCTCCCCCTGTAGTGGCTACCCCCGAACCTACTATTTGTGCTCAGCCTGATATGTCAGTTGTTTTGCGTGCCATTCAGGCTTTAGGTGACAAAGTGGAATCGGTGGTTAGTGACCATAAGTCTCTTTTGGCAGACGTCAAAGAACTTAAGGTCAAAAGTGCAGTGGGAGGTGATAGTGCCAGTGCTGTGCCAAGTGCTAGTGTCAGTGCGGTGCCAAGTGCTAGTGTCAGTGTCAGTGTTGTGCGTGAGGGTACTTCTGTGCGTGCCAGTCGTCCTCCCAGTCCGGGACCTCTTGCAAGCTCCCAAGCCCAGGGGAGAAGCAATGTCGAAGGGCAAAAGGGTTCGGCAGGCCTTGATCGGCGCACAGAAGTATCCTCGGTGGTTGCGGGCGTGTCTTACAGAGACCGTCACTCCCACCCGCAGACGATTGAGCCCGTCTTTTACTCGTCTGCAGAAGAAATATCGGGGAGAAAACGCTGGACTCAGGTCTCAAGACCTCTTAAACGTAAAGTCCAGACCTCAAGAGTTCAACAACCCGGATGCAGTCATTGGATTAGCTCTGACTCTCCGCAGTCATCAGGTGACTGTACACCTCCTAAGAGAGGTAAGGCGATACCTCAACAGACCTCATCTTCTGTTAAGGCTTTGCCTCAGCAGACCTTAGCGTCTGCTGATCCCAAGATGACTTTGCTGCAGTCCATGCAGTCGCAGCTTGCGGTCTTAATGCGTGAGTTTCAGGCTGAGAAGGTTGCACCTCCTCCTGCGAGCGCTCCGCCTCACCGCAGTCCAGTCTGCCAGGCGTACGAAGTTGAGGTTCCTCAGGCTACCTTACCGCTTTCTGAGTTGCCAGTTACCAGCGGTGTGCAGCAACCTCAGCCTTCCTTAAGACAACCTCAACAATGGGAGCAGGAGTCTTATGCTTTACTTCCTCCTCTTCCTCTTGCGGTTAGACCATCGAGGCAACAACCTCTTGAGGTACGACAACCTCTTCCATCCATGAGGCAACCACCTCAGCTCTCGCTGCAGCGACCTCAACTCTCCTCAAGGCGAGAGCCTCAACTCTTAAGGCTAGCACCTCAGGAACCTCAACTCGCGAGACAGGAACTGCGTTCTGCGCAGCCGCTACCTCAACTCTCGCAGCTCACACCTCAGGAACCTCAACTCGTTCCTCAGGAACCTGCTACTGCGCATCCGCACCCCTTGCAGCAAGCGCAACTCTTGAGACAGGAAGCTCATGCTAGGAGTCAGCCACCTCAACCCATGCGCCTACCTTCCTCTACTCTTCTTGACCAGTCTTTGCAGCCTGAACCTCAGGTTTTAACTCAGCAACAGAGACTTGAGGATGAAACCACAAGTGTTTATGCACCCGCTTGTTCAGATTCTGCTGTTCAGCATACCGCTGTTACTTTACCTCTCACTTCGCTACACTCTGGTGATGAGGTTTCTGAGGAGGAAGCTGCGCACCTAGATCCCTCTTCGGACGTGGAGGAACCCAAGTCTTCTCCTCTACCCATTGACTTTCGTAAGGTCCTGGCTCTTTTCAGAGAGGTATACCCGGACCATTTTGTTTCTGCTACCCCCCGCTCTCCTCCATCTGAGTTTTCGCTGGGCATGCAACCGGTTAAGTCAGCCTATACTAAGCTCGTCTTTGCTAGATCCTCTAAGAGAGCGTTAAGAATATTAGGGGATTGGTTGCAGTCCAAACAGCAACTAGGGAAGACTTCCTTTATGTTCCCACCTACTAAGCTCACTTCTAAGGCGGGCGTATGGTATGCCACAGGAGAGGAACCAGGCTTGGGAGTCCCTGCCTCTGCCCAGGCTGACTTCTCAAGTTTGGTCGACTCTCCTCGTAGATCAGCAATGAGGCGCTCTAAGGTCTGCTGGACCTTTTCCGACTTAGACCACTTCTTAAAGGGTGTATTTCGTGCCTTTGAGATTTTCAATTTTCTCGACTGGTGCCTGGGGGCCTTGAGCAAGAAGACCTCCCCTGCGGACAAGGACTCAGCCATGCTTATAATGTCCTGCATGGATAAAGCAATTCGGGATGGGTCCGGCGAGCTTGCATCAATGTTTGTTTCAGGAGTTCTTAAGAAAAGGGAGCAACTTTGCACTTTTCTTTCTTCCAGCATCACACCTTGTCAAAGGTCTCAACTCCTTTTTGCTCCGCTTTCTAAGTTCTTGTTCCCCGAAGAGCTTATCAAGGACTTGTCTGCGGCCCTGATTCAGAAGGACACTCATGATCTTGTGGCCTCTTCAGCTCGTAAGGCTAAGGTTGCTCCCTCAGTTCCCAGGACTTACCGCACCCCAGTGGCTGATACTCCTGCTACAAGGTTTATTCCGCCCTTTCGTGGCAGAGCCCCCAGCCGAGGAAGCTCCCGTCCAGACTCTTCCAGGAGCAGGTCTAGGAAAGGTCCCAAGACTTCAAAAGGCAAACACTGACTCTCCTCCTCTCCAGACAGCAGTAGGAGCCAGACTCAAGACCTCCTGGCAAGCTTGGGAAAGAAGAGGTGCAGACTCCCAGTCTGTCAGGTGGCTAAGGGAGGGTTACAGGATACCATTCTGCCGCAAACCCCCTCTGACCACTTCTCCCATCAACCTCTCTCCCAACTACAAGGAAAAGGACAAGAGGCTAGCGTTACACCAGGAGGTGTCGCTCCTGTTACAGAAGAAGGCAGTGGTTATAGTCCGGGACCATCAATCCCCGGGCTTCTACAACCGTCTCTTTCTGGTGGCCAAGAAGACAGGAGGTTGGAGACCGGTGCTGGACGTCAGCGCGCTCAATGCTTATGTCACCAAGCAGACGTTCACTATGGAGACGACGAAGTCGGTCCTAGCAGCGGTCAGGCAGGAGGACTGGATGGTCTCGTTGGATCTGAAAGACGCTTACTTTCACGTTCCTATTCATCCAGACTCCCAACCTTTCCTGAGATTCGTTTTTGGAAAGGTTGTGTACCAATTCCAAGCCCTGTGTTTTGGCCTAAGCACAGCTCCTATGGTGTTTACGCATCTGATGAGGAATATTGCAAAATTCCTCCACTTATCGGACATCAGAGCCTCCCTTTATTTAGACGACTGGCTGTTGAGAGCCTCCACGAGTCGTCGCTGTCTGGAGAGTCTCAACTGGACTTTGGACTTGATCAAGGAACTGGGTCTATTAGTCAACTTAGAAAAGTCCCAGCTCATTCCCTCCCAATCCATAGTTTACCTGGGAATGGAGATTCGGAGTCAGGATTTTCGGGCTTTTCCATCGGCCCCAAGGATAAGCCAAGCCCTAGAATGCATCCTGAGCATGCTGAAGAGGAACAGTTGCTCGGTGAGACAGTGGATGAGTCTAACAGGGACCCTGTCATCGTTAGCCCTGTTCGTCGAGTTAGGGAGACTCCACCTCCGCCCTCTCCAATTCCATCTAGCAGCTCATTGGGACAAGGATTTGACGCTCGAAGCAGTTTCTATTCCTGTCACCAAAGAGATGAAGACCACTCTCTTGTGGTGGAAGACCAACCTCCTTCTCAAGGAGGGCCTATCGTTAGCGATTCAGACCCCCAATCTTCATCTCTTCTCGGATGCATCAGACTCGGGCTGGGGCGCGACCTTGAACGGACAGGAATGCTCGGGAACATGGAACAGGGAACAGGAAACGCTCCACATCAACTGCAAGGAGCTGCTGGCAGTTCATATGGCCCTACTAAACTTCAAGTCCCTCCTGCTAGGCAAGGTGGTGGAGGTGAACTCAGACAACACCACAGCCTTGGCTTACATCTCCAAGCAGGGAGGGACCCATTCGAGGAACCTGTACGAGATAGCAAGGGACCTCCTCATTTGGTCAAGAAGTCTAAACCTCACTCTAGTAACGAGGTTCATTCAGGGCAACATGAACGTCTCAGCAGATCGCCTAAGCAGAAAAGATCAAGTCATTCCCACGGAATGGACCCTTCACAAGAGCGTGTGCAACAGACTTTGGACCTTGTGGGGTCAACCTACGATAGATCTGTTTGCCACCTCCATGACCAAGAGGCTTCCTTTGTACTGTTCCCCAGTTCCAGACCCAGCAGCAGTTCATGTGGATGCTTTTCTGCTGAATTGGTCCCATCTCGACCTTTACGCATTCCCACCGTTCAAGATCATCAACAGAGTCATTCAGAAGTTCGTCTCGCACGAAGGGACACGAAGGATGAAGACCTTGCCTTGCTGAAGGTAAAGACCCACGAAGTGAGAGCCGTAGCTACTTCGATGGCCTTTAATAAGAACCGTTCTCTGCAGAGCATTATGGATGCAACTTATTGGAGGAGCAAGTCAGTGTTTGCATCATTTTATCTTAAAGATGTCCAGTCTCTTTACGAGAACTGCTACACCCTGGGACCATTCGTAGCAGCGAGTGCAGTAGTAGGTGAGGGCTCAGCCACTACATTCCCTTAATCCCATAACCTTTTTTAACCTTTCTCTTGAATGCTTTTATTGTTGTTTTTTGGGTTGTTACGGTAGGCTAAGAAGCCTTCCGCATCCTTTTTTGATTTGGCGGGTGGTCAATTCATTCTTGAGAAGCGCCTGGGTTAGAGGTTGTGTAGAGGTCCTTTAGTATGGGTTGCAGCCCTGTATACTTTAGCACTTTAGAGTTGATTCAGCCTCCTAAGAGGAACGCTGCGCTCAGTAAGGAAGACGAACTTATTAAAGGCAGAGTAACGGTTCAAGTCGACTTCCTTACCAGGTACTTATTATTTCATTGTTATTCTGAATAACTGATTATATGAAATACGGGATACTTAGCTATCCTTTAGTCATGTACACTGGTTTTCACCCACCCCCCTGGGTGTGAATCAGCTACATGATTATCGGGTAAGTTTAATATTGAAAAATGTTATTTTCATTAGTAAAATAAATTTTTGAATATACTTACCCGATAATCATGATTTAATTGACCCACCCTTCCTCCCCATAGAGAACCAGTGGACCGAGGAAAAATTGAGGTGGTGTCAACAAGAAGTACTGCAGTACCTGGCCACAGGTGGCGCTGGTGAGTACACCCCCTTCTAGTATAGTGATAGCTGGCGTATCCCTTCCGTAGAATTCTGTCGGGCAACGGAGTTGACAGCTACATGATTATCGGGTAAGTATATTCAAAAATTTATTTTACTAATGAAAATAACATATTTCCAATTTTAGAGATTTTCGTAATTCTAATCGTCATCTCTAGTCAGGAAATTAACTTATATATTGTTTGGTGTTAAAAATACTATTTTGGTGTACAAATAAAATTTACGAGTCGGTAAATAAATATTTAAATACTTGTGTTAAATTACTCCTGTTATATCTATAAAGCGCATACTACGTATTTTGTCCAGTTTGCGCATTATTCTGATAATCAATTACTTTAAACTAGGTGTTGACTATTAACTAGATACTTCATCATAACGAGAATAATATAGTATTTATATAAATTAAAAGGTAACATTGTAAAGTTATCGTATTAAGCTGGTATAAATTAAAAGGAAATGTAAACTAGAACGTGCTAATTAGGTATGTTTAAAGTAAAAAATACCTTTGGGTTTTAAAGCCTTGTTTACTGATTCGGTAAAATTGTTGTAAAAGTTTGTGATGTTAAGCGTGTCGTTTGAGTAATTATGAAGTAGCTAGCCGCGTGTTCAAGATCTCGAGCATAAAAAAAAAAACATTGTTCAGTTGTTAACTGTGAATAAAAGTTTTATAGTGTTATCGTAAGTTTCGCGAGACTCAATTTTGTATTTAAGCTATTTTTGTGTAATGTGATTTAATCAAATAATTTTGTAATTTTGTGATCTCTCGATCTTGTAATTTTGTGATCGCTATTTTGTATTTCTGTGATCGAAAGATTGTTATTTTGCGATCGTATGATCTTATACTTATTCTTGTAAAGTTTGGATATTTATTCTAATTTGTACTTATCTTGCGCCACAGGCGACATTCAAAATGCCTTTCATCTTGCAACAATTTATTGTATCACCACGGGATCATGTGGAATCTCTCACAGTTGCCACAAAAACTGACCTAAAGAATCTAGCTCGCCATTATGATGTACAGGTTCCCGCAACTGCCGTAAAATGTGTAATTCTCAGTCATATTTTGAACTTCCTTGTAGATGAAGATATTGTTCCAGAAGAAGAACTGGCTGACGTACGAGCTCTAACCGTTACCAATCCAAATGGTGACTTAGATAAACTAAATCTACAGCTGGAGTTGGAAAAGATGAAGATGCAAGCCGCAACTGCAGCGGCAACTGCCGCAACTGCCGCCGCTGAGGTAGAAGAAAGGAAAGCCGCTGCTGCTGAACGAGCCGCAACTGTCGCCGCTGAGTTAGAAGAGAGGAAAGCCGCTGCTGCTGAACGAGCCGCAACTGCCGCCGCTGAGTTAGAAGAGAGGAAAGCCGCTGCTGCTGAGCGCACGGCTGCTGCCGCTGCTTCCCTAGAACGTATCAAGGTGGAAACTGCTGCGGAAGCTGCTGCAACTGCTTTGGAGCAACAAGAAAAAGAAAGTGAACAGAAAAACAACGCTCTCCGTGTTAGGCTGCAGATTGAGAGAGAAGCGGCCACAGTAACAGAACGGGATCTGGCATTTATAAGACTGAAAGAAAAGGAAGAAGGTAAGCTAATTCCCGAACCCTTTGATGTGGGCAAGGTGCAGAAATTGCTGCCCACATTTGAAGAACGGGAACCTGATAACTACTTTTCTGTGTTCGAAGACACAGCCAAGAATCTCAATTGGCCTCAGGACAAATGGTATTTGATCATCCGGAACTCATTTAAAGGTAAAGCATTATCTGTATGTGCCACTGTTAGAGGAACATGATTATTTCATTATTAAACAGGCAATCCTTGATGCTTATTCTATTACTGCGGAAGGTTATGGCCAAATATTTCGCAATAGTCAGAAGCAAGTTCAGCAGACCTTTTTAGAATTTATGAATGGAAAGATTAAACAGTTTCAGAAGTGGGTAGACAAAGTAGATGTCAAAACTTTTGAGCAGTTGAAAGATTTAATAGTAATGGAGGAGTTCTTAAGGAAAATACCAGGTAGCATTAATGTGTATCTAAGAGAGCAGAATGAATCTGACCCTAAGAAAGCCGCTTTAAAGGCAGATGACTATGCTCTTATTCATAAAGTAAGTAAAACCCCATATAGAGAAACTAGACCTAAGGAAACTTGTACATGCTGCAAACAAGAAGGACATCATATTTCAGAATGTCCTGATCCACATTGTGCAGCTTCATACTTAAAGAGAAAACCTAATCCCCCTCAATTCTCTCCTAAGCAAATGAATCTGCCCAAACAGGAACCAAAACCTAAGGTGGAGAAGAAAAAGACCTTCCATTGTGCATCACACGAGTCCCAAGCGTTTGCACCCTTCACTTGCTCAGGCAAAATAAATGGTAAACCTGTAACCATACTCAGAGACACTGGATCCTCTCAAACGATCGTCTCTCCTAAAGTAATACGACCTAAAGGTGAAACTCACAGGTATGTTGCAGTTAATGACTTAACCAGTAAGTCTATGTTGCCTCTCATTAATGTAAACCTTCATTGTCCTTATTTCTCTGTTACTACTGAAGTAGCTGTAAATCCAGAACTGTTACCATGCAAGAATGTAGATGTAATCCTGGGTAATGACATAGCTAACTCTGTTGTCTTAACAAACTTAATAGCAGTATCTCCAGGTGATGTTGTACAGGAGGAATGCTTAGCAGTGACACGAAGCAGTAAAAAGGACACCCCCACTGAATCATCATCAAACCCGTTGCCAGTCTCTGAACCTATGGATTTCAACGAGTTGATGAGTACATATAAGATCCAGCCTGATTCCTTTGGCTTTCAACAAAGGAAAGATGTCACTCTACAGCAGTGTTTCAACCAAGTGAAACCAAAGGATACCAACAAGTGTTCTTATTTTTATATTAATAATAATGTACTAATGAGAAAATTCAGGTCCAGCAAGAACAGTCATCTAGAAACCTGGAAGGATCTGTTCCAGGTAGTTGTTCCTAAGGATATAAGACCTCTGATCCTAGAATTGTCTCACTCTGCTGACTCTCATCTTGGTATCACTAAAACATATGAACGCATCAGTCAAGACTTTTATTGGCCAAACATGAAGAATGACATTAAAGAGTACGTAAAAACATGTACAACATGTCAAAAAGTAAGTAGTCCTAATGTGAAAGTACCAGTTGCACCATTAAAACCTATACTTGTGCCTAAAGAACCTTTCAGTAAGATCATAGTAGATTGTGTAGGCCCTTTGCCTAAGACAAAAAGGGGACATGAATACTTGCTTACGGCCTTATGCCCAACTACCCGTTATCCATTTGCAGTACCTTTAAGAAACATTTCAGCCAAGAACATCCTAAAGTCACTAGTGTCCATATTTACTGTTGTAGGATTTCCAACTGAACTACAATGTGATCAAGGAACCAATTTCATGAGTCATGCTTTTAAAACTGCTATGAAAAATTACCATATAACCCAAGTCTCATCCTCAGCTTACCATCCACAGACCAATGGAGCATTAGAACGCACTCACCAGACCATTAAAAATCTTCTCCGGAAATACATCCATAGTTCAGGTAACGAGTGGGATTGCGATTTGGGACTGATCATGTACGTCATACGAGGAGTTCGAAATCAGTCTACTGGTATGTCGCCTTTTGAACTACTCTTCGGTCGACGACCACGAACTATCCTCAGTTCAGTCAAAGAACGCATCCTGAAGTTGGGAGATAATGAGGTACCTCTTTCCCAATATATTTCAGAACTCCACAAGAAACTTTCAGATCTTCACTCCATTGCCAAAACTAACTTGATAACAGCTCAAGAGAAGATGAAGATTAACTATGATAAAAAGGCTAAAACCAGAAGTTTCAAAGTAGGAGAGGCAGTGCTGCTATACCATCCGATTGCAGGCTCTCCCCTACGAGAGAAATACCAGGGACCTTATACCATCACTCAACGTATCTCGCCAACCAACTATATAGTCGCCACTCCAGATAAGCGTAAGTCTACTCAATTAGTCCACATAAACCTCTTAAAGGCCTATTTGTCTCCCTCAACAGCTGAAAATAAAACGGTAATGATTACTAGTTCCATACCATACATAGATTGTCCTATGGATCAATTTACAGATGATCCAATAACTGCATCTTGGCAGGATTCTCAAAACTCAAAGATCTTGGAAAACTTATCCGACTATCTACAACCCTTATCTGCATCAAAACGTAAATCTTTAGTAGCTTTATTCCATGAATTTCCTAGTAGAACTTCAGATAAACCAGGCAGATGCACCATGCTAGATCATGACATCAAACTACAACCAGGTGCTGCACCCATTAAACAAGCTTTCTATCGAACATCACAGAAGAAATTGGGTATCATGAAAGAAGTGAACTACTTGGTAAGAGAAGGATTGGCAGAACCCAGTGCGTCACCATGGGCTTCCCCATGTCTCCTAGTAGGAAAGAAAAATGGTAAATTTCGTCTTTGTACCGATTACAGGAAGATTAATAATTTAACAATTAAAGATTCGTATCCTCTACCAAGAATACAAGATATCATTGACCAAGTAAGTAATTAGACCTACTTAACCCAAATAGATTTGTTGAAGGGTTATTACCAAATTAAATTAACAGAAACGGCAAAGGAAATTTCTTCATTTATCACTCCATTTGGCTTATTTAGTTATAACGTAATGCCATTCGGATTAGCCAACGCACCTGCCACCTTCCAAAGAGTAATGTCTTTAATTTTACAGGACTTGGAATAAGTATTTGTATATTTAGATGACATCATTATTGCCTCTGACACATGGATAAACCATATTCAAAAGATAAAAGAAGTTTTCTCAAGGTTGAAACAACATGGATTAACGATCAACTTAGCAAAAAGTAATTTTTGCAAAGGTCAGGTATCTTACCTTGGTCATCGAGTTGGCAGTGGTAAAGTATTACCCCATGATGCAAATATTAGCGCCATAACTTCTTATCCTGTTCCAACTACCAAACAGGAATTAAAAAGATTTCTAGGTATGGTAGGATATTACTCTAAGTTCAGTCCAAATTTCTCACCGTTCACAGGACCACTATTTGCTTTAACTTCTTCAAAAGTAAATTTTTCTTGGAGCCAGCAACATGATCAAATATTTAACCAGCTAAAAACTTACTTGTCATCTCCTCCTATATTAATGGCACCTAACCTCAACCTCACCAAACCATTCTATCTCCAAACAGACGCTAGTGATCTTGGATATGGGGGAATTTTATTACAGCATCCTGCTCCAATAACAGCCATAACAGGAAACCTGCCCCCACTAGCTGATCTGTTACCAGTCTCTTATTCCAGTGGACGATTTATGGGTTCCCAACTAAATTGGCCCACTGTGGAGAAAGAACTATTCGCCATCGTAGCTACCATCCAGAGATAAGAGATTTATGTTGATGGACAAGACACGATCTACGTCTACAGCGACCACTCTCCTCTGTCGCATCTCCATAGGTCCACTACTCTCAACCCTAAACTTTTAAGATGGTCATACATACTATCAGCACATAATATCCAAGTAATCGCCATATCAGGACGAGAAAACATTGTGGCTGACTCATTATCAAGGGTAACCTCGGTTGATCCTCGGGAAATGGAAAAAAACAAAAACAAGGGGGGACTGTGATATCCCCATATGTTGTACATATGCTAACATATCTGATTTGTCTAAAGTTTATTTTTCCATTTTCTTTGTAAATACATCACCTTATTTCAGCGTCATCTTCATTCCATTCTTCTCATTATCTTTTGTTTACACTCACCTTCCTGCTGTAAATCATCCCTGTTTTCTTACCTTACATGTTATAAGGTAACCCCAAATTTATTGTTTTGTTAGAAAACATTGTTCTCACCACGAGATTCATCTACCTTACTCACCCATTCACTTTGCATTGCTTATTATTGTTGTTTTGAAGTGCTTTTTCATTATTTTGTTTAACGTAAGATTAAAGTTTTGTTTATAACATAGTTTATTGTTCCTGTCCTCCAATTATCCTGCTATTGGTGCTTCGATTGTCTGCAACCAGCTTTAAGAAGATACATTTGATCATAATCAACAATCTTATACACTCGTAATAAGAAACAAGTGAATTTGGAAGTCTACCCATATGACTTCTATTTTATTGTGTGAAGAGAACTACCGCCCATTGTAAAGGGGTAATTGTTTGCACAGTGGTTCGTCACATAATATATATATATATATATATAGTATAATATATATATATATATAGTATATATATATATATATATATATATATATATATATATATATATATATATATATATCACCCCTTTTCTATCAGAAGCAATAATAAAACGATACAGTTTCCATCTCCTTTGAAGAGGGATTTACAAAGCCCAGGATACGAACCTGTTGCACAAGGGTACATATTGCAACATCGTCTGATGTGGAAATAGATTGCAACACTTGGGGTAATATATTTCACATTCACCGGTTATTTATAGACTATATTTTTTTTTTATCCATTCATCGGCACAGTAAAATTTTTTGGGATTCCATTTTTTTTTTTTTTTCATATTTTTAAGTTGATTTAACATTTATTTTTATATTTATCTTTTTGCGTTTATCTGTTTTTCCCTTAACGTTTTATTTTTATTTTTCATTCTTCATGTATTTCAAATTGTATTAGGTATATATTGAAATCTCAGCCTAAGTGATTTTTTAAAATAAATATAGCTTAGGCTATTAAATATAATATAATACATAATACACTCATGTATATATACACACACACACACACACACATATATATATATTTATATATATATATATATATATATATATATATATATATATATATATATGTATACATATATATATATATATATATATGTGTGTGTGTGTGTGTGTGTGTGTGTGGCTTTTGAATATCCTAAATATAAATAATAATAGAAAAAAGAAAAGAAATGAATAAAATCATACCATCAAATCCCAAAAATATATTACCATGATGAAAATAAAATTTGCAATAAAATATTAAACAACTTTTTTAAAAAAAATGAAGTACGTATTATATACTAACATTGACAAATCGAATATGAAATTATGTTGTACACTATTAAAAGAAAAAAAAAAAATAATAATTTTTATCGGATATTCTCCGTCAAAATCTACTGTTCTCAGCCGTCTTTCAGTAAAAATGTTATTTTCATTAGTAAAATAAATTTTTGAATATACTTACCCGATAATCATGTAGCTGTCAACTCTGTTGCCGACAGAAATCTACGGTCGGGATACGCCAGCGATCGCTATGCAGGTGGGGGTGAACACCACAGCGCCATCAGTGGTCAGGTACTCCAGTACTTCTTGTCAACACCACCTCAATTTTTTCCTCGGTCCACTGGTTCTCTATGGGGAGGAAGGGTGGGTCAATTAAATCATGATTATCGGGTAAGTATATTCAAAAATTTATTTTACTAATGAAAATAACATTTTTCAATATTAATCTTACCCGATAATCATGTAGCTGATTCACACCCAGGGTGGTGGGTGGAGACCAGCATACATGTTAACAAAGAAGCTAAGAATCCCGTATTTTATTTTATTAGTTATTCAAAAATAACATAAAATAAATAAGTACCTGGTAAGGAAGACAACTTGAACCATTACTCTGCCTTTATTAAGTACGTCTTCCTTACTGAGCGTAGCGGTCCTCTTAGGATGCTGAACGACTCTTAGGTGCTGAAGTATAAAGGGCTGCAACCCATACTAAAGGACCTCATCCCAACCTTTAACCTCGGCGCTTCTCAAGAAAGAATTGACCACCCGCCAAATCAACAAGGATGTGGAAGGCTTCTTAGCCGACCGTACAACCCATAAAAAGTATTCAAGAGAAAGGTTAAAAAGGTTATGGGATTATGGGAATGTAGTGGCTGAGCCCCCGCCTACTACTGCATTCGTTGCTACGAATGGTCCCAGGGTGTAGCAGTTCTCGTAAAGAGACTGGACATCTTTGAGATAGAATGATGCGAACACTGACTTGCTTCTCCAATAGGTTGCATCCATAACACTCTGCAGAGAACGGTTCTGTTTGAGGGCCACTGAAGTAGCCACAGCTCTCACTTCATGTGTCCTTACCTTCAGCAAAGCAAGGTCTTCTTCCTTCAGATGAGAATGTGCTTCCCTAATCAGGAGCCTGAATAGGTAAGAAAATTGAGTTCTTAGACCTTGGAAGAGAAGGCTTCTTGATAGCACACCATAAGGCTTCTGATTGTCCTCGTAAAGGTTATGACCTTTTTAGATAGTACCTAAGAGCTCTAACTGGGCAAAGTACTCTCTCCAGTTCGTCCCCCACCAAGTTGGACAGACTTGGGATCTCGAACGACTTAGGCCAAGGACGTGAAGGAAGCTCATTTTAGCAAAAAACCGAGCTGCAAGGAACATGTAGCCATTTCAGATGTGAAAACTATGTTCCTGCTGAAGGCGTGGATCTCACTTACTCTTTTAGCTGTTGTCAAGCACACGAGGAAAAGAGTTTTTAATGTGAGGTCCTTAAAAGAGGCTGATTGGAGAGGTTCAAATCTTGATGACATAAGGAACCTTAGGACCACGTCTAGATTCCAGCCTGGAGTGGACAACCGACGTTCCTTTGAGGTCTCAAAAGACCTAAGGAGGTCCTGTAGATCTTTGTTGGTGGAAAGATCCAAGCCTCTGTGGCGGAAAACCGCTGCCAACATACTTCTGTAACCCTTAATCGTAGGAGCTGAAAGGGATCTTACGTTCCTTAGATGTAACAGGAAGTCAGCAATCTGGGTTACAGTGGTACTGGATGAGGAAACTGCATTGGCCTTGTACCAGCTTCGGAAGACTTCCCCTTTAGACTGATAGACTCTGAGAGTGGATATCCTCCTTGCTCTGGCAATCGCTCTGGCTGCCTCCTTCGAAAAGCCCCTAGCTCTTGAGAGTCTTTCGAAAGTCTGAAGGCAGTCAGACGAAGAGCGTGGAGGTTTGGATGTACCTTCTTTACGTGAGGTAGACGTAGAAGGTCCACTCCTAGAGGAAGAGTCCTGGGAATGTCGACCAGCCATTGCAGTACCTCTATGAACCATTCTCTCGCGGGCCAGAGCGGAGCCAACCAACGTCAGCCGTGTCCCTTTGCGAGAGGCGAACTTCTGAAGTACCCTGTTGACAATCTTGAACGGTGGGAATGCATACAGGTCGAGATGGGACCAATCCAGCAGAAAAGCATCCACGTGAACTGCTGCTGGGTCTGGAATCGGAGAACAATACAACGGGAGCCTCTAGGTTATCGAGGTAGCGAACAGATCTATGGTTGGCTGACCCCACAGGGCCCAAAGTCTGCTGCAAACATTCTTGTGAAGGGTCCACTCTGTGGGGATGACCTGACCCTTCCGGCTAAGGCGATCTGCCATGACATTCATATCGCCCTGAATGAACCTCGTTACCAGCGTGAGCTTTCGATCTTTTAACCAGATGAGGAGGTCCCTTGCGATCTAGAACAACTTCCACGAATGAGTCCCTCCCTGCTTGGAGATGTAAGCCAAGGCTGTGGTGTTGTCAGAGTCCACCTCCACCACCTTGTTAAGCTGGAGGGACTTGAAGTTCATCAAGGCCAGATGAACCGCCAACAGCTCCTTGCAATAGATGTGAAGTGTCCTTAGCTCCTGATTCCATGTTCCCGAGCATTCCTGTCCGTCCAAAGTCGCACCCCAGCCCGTGTCTGATGCGTCAGAGAAGAGACGGCGGTCGGGTTTCTGAACAGCCAAAGGTAGACTTCCTTGAGAAGAAAGCTGTTCTTTCACCACGTGAGAGTAGACCTCCTCTCTTCGGAAACAGGAACTGAGATCGTCTCTAGCGTCATGTCCTTTATCCAGTGAGCCGCTAGATGATACTGAAGGGGGCGGAGGTGGCGTCTCCCTAACTCGATGAACAGGGCCAGCGATGAAAGTGTCCCTGTTAGACTCATCCACTACCTGACTGAGCATCGGTTCCTTCTCAGCATGCTCTGGATGCAATCTAGGGCTTAGTAGATCCTTGGGGCCGACGGAAAAGCCCGAAAAGCTCGACTCTGAAGATCCATACCCAGGTAGACAATGGTCTGGGATGGGACGAGCTGGGACTCCTCAAAATTGACCAGGAGGCCCAGTTCCTTGGTCAGATCCATAGTCCATCTGAGAATCTCCAGACAGCGACGACTTGTGGGAGCTCTTAAAAGCTAGTCGTCTGACGGAGCCGGACACAAGATCATGGTACTGCTGCACAGTCTGTGAACTGTCAACCATGGGGAAGCGAGGAAGTACAGCGACAACCCGAAGCTGTCTAGACTGTCTGGGTCGTACAGACAACTCCTTATCGGGTTGCTGAGGTTGCCGCACTGCGTCACAACAAGTCACTTCTGCTGGTTGTTGAACGTCTTCCCAGTGACACACTGACTCCGTAAACAAAAAATCCTCTAACAAG
Source organism: Palaemon carinicauda (assembly GCF_036898095.1). Taxonomy (NCBI): domain Eukaryota; kingdom Metazoa; phylum Arthropoda; class Malacostraca; order Decapoda; family Palaemonidae; genus Palaemon; species Palaemon carinicauda. The sequence continues at coordinate 8,647,718 of NC_090742.1, forward strand.
GACTAAGCTTGGACTGCATGTCTTGCAACAAAGCTCAAGGTCTATGGGAGCAGGTGTGGTAACAGACGGGGTTAGCGACTGAAGTGGAACCATTACCCTCCCTGGAAGCATGTTATGCTTAAATAAAAGTCCATAGGAGGCTAAGCAGCTAAAGGCTCCTCTCCAAATGACAGAGTCCTCAAGGGAATATCAGAAGGAGGGAGAATAGCACTTTCTCATCTACAGGAACCATATCCGAGAAAAGCTAAGTTCTCTCAGTGAGGGTTTCACTGGTGCAAAAGCAGCAGACTAGAAGGCAACGTTATGAAACTGCTTGACAGTCTAGTGAGTTGGCAACAACCAAAGATGTGTGACTGAGGAGCATGCGGTAAGGTATGCAGAGCATGCTGTATGCAGAGCATGCTGTATGTAGAGCATGCTGTAAGGTAAGCAGAGCATGTTGCATGGCGTGCGGCTTATGCTGCATGGGATGAGGCTCATGCTGCATGGGATGAGGCTCATGCTGCATGGTATGAGGCTCATGCTGCATGGGATGAGGCTCATGCTGCAAGGGATGAGGCTCATGCCGCATGCGTTGAGGAGGATGCCGCATAGTATGAGGCTCCTGCCTCATGGGTAGAGGCGGTTGCCGCATAGCATGAGGCTCCTGCCTCATGGTTTGAGGAGGATGCCGCATAGCATGAGGCTCCTCATAGCATGAGACTCCTGCCTCATGGGTTGAGGAGGATGCCGCATAGCATGAGGCTCCTGCCTCATGGGTTGAGGAGGATGCCGCATAGCATGAGGCTGCCTCATGGGTAGAGGAGGTTGCCGCATAGCATGAGGCTCCTGCCTCATGGGTTGAGGAGGATGCCGCATAGCATGAGGCTCCTGCCTCATGGTTTGAGGAGGATGCCGCATAGCATGAGGCTCCTGTGAGGTTCCTGCCTCAAGAGTTGCGTCTGCCTCAAGGGTTGAGGAGGTAGCTGCGCAGAGAGAGGCTCATGCTGTGAAGAATGCGGTTGCTGCATGCGTTGAGGCGGCTGCCTCATAGCATGAGGTTCCTGCCTCAAGAGTTGCGTCTGCCTCAAGGGTTGAGGAGGTGGCTGCGCAGAGAGAGGCTCTTGCCTCAAGAGTTGAGGCTCTTGCCTCAAGAGTTGAGGTTCTTGCCTCAAGAGTTGAGGTTCTTGCCTCAAGAGTTGAGGCTCTTGCCTCAAGAGTTGAGGTTCTTGCCTCAAGAGTTGAGGCTCTTGCCTCAAGAGTTGAGGTTCTTGCCTCAAGAGTTGAGGTTCTTGCCTCAAGAGTTGAGGTTCTTGCCTCAAGAGTTGAGGTTCTTGCCTCAAGAGTTGAGGCTCTTGCCTCAAGAGTTGAGGTTCTTGCCTCAAGAGTTGAGGCTCTTGCCTCAAGAGTTGAGGCGGTTGCCGCATAGCATGAGGCTCCTGCCTCAAGGAAAGTGGAGGTTGCTGCATAGCGCTGGTACCTGGCAACTCCCAATGCGGCAGCTCACGCATGGAGGCAGGAGGAGCCTCAACATCATACGTCTGGCAGGGTGGACTGCGCAGAGGTGGAGGAGCGCTCGCAGGAGGAGGTGTGCTAACCTTCTCTGCCTGAAACTCCTGCATCAACACCGCAAGCTGAGACTGAATTGTCTGCAGCATAGACCACTAGAGTTTAAGAAAGACAACAACAAACGGAGCTACTGTCCGTTGAGACTGAGGGTCTAAAACAGCTGGTGCGGCAACAGACGGAGTTACTGCCTGTTGCGATACCACCTTGCCTCTCTGGGAGGTGTGCAGTTGTCGTACTGCAGCAAGTCCGAACTGACCCAGTGCTAATGGCACCACCTAGGAGTTGGACTTGCGCGGAAGGGACCGACTTGCACTTAAAAGCTGCAAGATTTGGTCCATGGTTTCTGCGAGAAACCTCTTCCGCAGACGAGGAATAAAAGGGCTCTCTCGTCTTTGTGTGGGTGGGGTGATCACGTCGGCTACGTGAGTTGGTTACACCCGAAACCACGGAGGGAAACGTCTGTTCGTCGATCAAGGCCTGATGAACCCATAAGTCCTTCGACGTTACTTCTCCCCTGCTTGGGAGCTTGTAAGAGGTCCCAGACTAGGCGAACAACTGGCACGAACAGACGAACCCTCGAACGCAACACTGTAACACTTTGCGCTTATCACTTTATCACTTTTGATTTTCTGTTTGCACTTATTTCACTGAACTCGAAACTTTAAGTGGTTTGTACCTGAAACACGCAATTCTATCCTTCATTAAAAGTTAGTAATTGCGAAAACAGTATTACAATGTAACAGAAAAACATAATGAAAGATAAATAATTCAGTGGCTGGAAAAGAGACTAAACACTAGATCAAATAAACTACGTTTAAAATCTCTCACCGCATAAAGCCTGAGAACAAGAATAAAACTCTAGAAACGTTTACCTTCTTCCCCTAAAGAGACTAGGGAGAAGAGCAAAAAACGATAACAACGTTACCCGCTTGAACGAAACGTTTATCCTCCTCTCTCTCCCTCCGTCTCTATCTCTCTCTCTCTCTCTCTCTCTTGACTTAGAACCTGAGAGATGAGCCCAATTATATATATCGTTAAAACATATTATTGTTAAAGGAAAAAAACTGAAAGATTTCCCAAATAAAAAGTTCCTTTATTAGAATTAAAACCATTTAAGCTAAGAAAGAATGAACAAAACGATAGAATCGTTCTACTCTTACTGCAACGTGACACCGTGAATACTCTCTCTCTATCGTAACGATAGAGCGCAAGTTGAACGTTCTGAACGTCAACAACTGCAGAGACAAAACAAAACGTTAGTTCAACTTTGAAAACAGTACGAGACTATCAAAGAAATTCTTTCAAAAACATTAAAATAGCATAATATGTTAACAGGTAAAAACGAAATGACGGGCTCAATGTTAATTAACTTCGGTTCCAAGAAAAGACCGCCTACTATTAGGAAAGGTCGAATATAAACAAATATAAAAATTAATTTTAATAAGTTTATAATAAAAGGAAGTTAATCGAAGAGGCCTATAAAAGGCGGAGAGATATAAAATAAATCTATAACTTTTGTTAAGCAAAATTAAGAAAGAGAGTCTATACTCTCTTCGACACCAACACTTCCGTCTAAGGGAAGGGACGGCCATTAAAAGTGAAAGAGAGTTCATACTCTCTTCGTCACCAAAATTAAATCCAAAAACTAATGATAAAGCTTCCTGAATAGCGAAGGCTATACTCTAGAGCAAATACATCACCAAATCGTGAGCAATAACTCCAGAATCAACAGCGTATCCATGTAGGTCTAGCCGGAGGCACGACAGAGGAAAAATTGAGGTGGTGTTGACAAGAAGTACTGGAGTACCTGACCACAGATGGCGCTGTGGTGTTCACCCCCACCTGTATAGCGATCGCTGGCGTATCCCGACCGTAGATTTCTGTCGACAACAGAGTTGACAGCTACATGATTATCGGGTAAGATTAATATTGAAAAATATAGGCGACCGTAATTGTTACCCTAATTTGTTATTATCTTTTACGGGTGGGTGACCGTAATATCACTCCTTTACATCAATATATCCGTTTTTAAATCGGTAAATGCCTGGCAACATTTATTCCAAGATTTTGAGCACTTTTCACGGCAAATTCTTAACAGTGTGGCTACAATTATTCAATGTCACAATCAACCGCCAAGACTCACGTACACAAAACACCACCGAGATGTTATTTCAACCAAGAGAAAAATGGCGCTGTTCAACATTCAATCAACCGTGAAAAAGACGAAAAATTAAATTGACCCTTGAAAGACATTTTCCTTCCTTGGATAGTGATGGCCTCTTGGTAACGTTCTTGCCTAGTGATCGCCAAACTGGGATTCGAGTCCCGCTCAAACTCGTTACTTACTTTGGTCGTTGTAACCTCACCATTCTTTTGAGATAAGGATGGGGTGTTTGGAGGGGCCTATAGGTCTATCTGGCGTCTCAGCAGCAGCCATTGCCTGGCATTCCTTGGTTCTAGCTTGGGTGGATTATAGGACTTGGGCAGTGATCATATATATATATATATATATATATATATATATATATATATATATATATATATATATATATATATATATATATGTATGTATATATATATACACACATATATATGGCATATATAAATATATGTGTATATATAGGCTATACAGTATATACATATACGTGCGTGTATATGTATATATATATATATATATATATATATATATATATATATATATATATATATGATCAGTCATTAGGGCATTGTCCTGCTTGATAGGGCAGTGTCACTGTGCCTGGCCTCTGCCATTAATGAGCGGACTTAAAAAACAGAAAAACTTTAAAAACTCGATCAAGACAAGAAAACGTACAGAATTAACGAATGTGGGTCGTTAACCTTTGCAAATTCATTCTGTTCGATTCTCTCCAATTAAGAAGATTCGGAGAACAGTTAATTGAGACGCGGTCTTATTCTGACCGGATCTGAAGCATTGGAGATACAGCGGACTTGGAATGGGGTGCTTGTTTGTGAAGGACTTTGTATCTATTAACAATAGAGTATTAAGGTCGATAGGTCAATATATATATATATATATATATATATATATATATATATATATATATATATATATATATATGCCGTATATATATGCATATATATACACATACAAATTTACATATATAATATATATATATATATATATATATATATATATAGGTATATATATGTATATATATATATATATATATATATATATATATATGTATATATATATATATATATATGCTGTATATATACCTATATATATGTATATATACATATAAAAATTTAAAATAGTATTTGGATGGAAATCAGGAAATCCATTTAAGAGTAATACAGCCTGAAGGTATAACCCTTTCAGTGCGAGTTGTGAAGTCAACAAAACTTGTGATGTAGCATGATCTTTCTAGACCATACAAACCCTAGCTTCTTTATGAGAAAGCGCTCATCAAGACCTATCTAAGGATTTCCTTTCCTCACTGGGCCATTTTTCGTTGTTGGAGCCTTTGGGCTTATAGCATCTTGCTTTTCTAACTAGGGTTGTAGTTTGGCTAGTAATAATCATAATATCAATAATAATAATACCAGGTTTAAATGTTTAAAGGTCGCTCATGAATGGCAGAGGCAAGGGACAGTGATATTGCTCTAGCAATCAGGACAATGCCCTAGAGACTGACCATATATAATCAGGCCCAAACCTCCTCTCCAACGAAGCTAGGCCCATGGAGGGCCAGGCAGTGGCTGCTGATGACTCAGCAGATAGACCTATAGGCTACCCCAAACCTCCCAACCTTACCTCACAAGGATGGTAAGGTTGCAGACACTAATGGCACTAACAAGTCTAAGCGGGACTCGAACCCCCGTCTGGCAAACACCAGGCAGAGACGTTACAAATCAGGCCACAGCAGTTTGGGTGTTATTTAAAATATGTTTTCCTTTCTCAAATTTTGACTAAGTCACCAATGGATGGGCTGTGGCACCCTAACAGTACCAGCCGAACTCGGTTGAGTCCCTTGTCAGGCTGGGAGGAACGTAGAAAGGAGAGGTCCCATATTTTGTTTCATTTGTTTGATGTCGGCTACCCCCTAAAATTGGGGGAAGTGCCTGGGTATATGTATGTATGTAGGACCAATGGCAGTGAAAGAGTTAAAGACATAGTTCAACTGCCTGAAGCGAGCAATTCCGGTTCCCACTTCATAAGACAATTCGAGTATGAAGGAAAGAGAGTAAATGGAGGCCGGAAATGAAACGTCAAACCGACCTCTTGACTCAACATCCATGGAAGAAAAGGGCGAAGGGGAAACTTCATACAGGAATTAAACGTAAAACCTATCACAGCTTCATTATTATTATTATTATTATTATTATTATTATTATTATTACTTGCTAAGCTACAACCCTAGTTGGAAAAGCTGGATGCTATAAGTCCAGGGGCTCAAACAGGGGAAATAGACCAGGGAGGATAGGAAACAAGGAAAAATAATATATTTTAAGAACAGTAACAACATTAAAATAAATATTTCCAATATAAACTATAAAAACTTTAATAAAACAATAGGAGGAGAAATAAGATAGAGTAGTGTGCCCGTGTGTACCCTCAAGCAAGAAAACTCTAATCCAAGACAGTGGAAGACCATGAAACAGAGGCTATGCCAATACCCAAGACTAGAGAACAATGGTTTGACTTTGGAGTGTCCTTGTATTAGAATGTTTTGCAATTATCTTCAAAAGAGGAATAAGAAAAAGGAATTACTCTGATAACAAAGCAAATGTTAATTACTAATAATAATAATTAAAGGTAATTAAATATACCTTAAATCAGGGATATCAAACTCATGACACGCGGGTCATGGGAGTTCTAAGTGGCCCGCAAGGTGACAAGAGATTTTTCAACTCGAGTTACTATAATTATCATAACTGAGGAAAATGTAACAAAAATGTTAAAATGAAATGAAAAAATGTATTTTCAGTAAACCAGGATGACCTGCAAAATTAGTAGCAATCTTTAGACATCATCATCATCATCATCTGCTCCCATACCTATTAACACACACACACATACACACACACACACACACACACACATATATATATATATATATATATATATATATATTATAAATATACATATATATATATGTATGTATATATATATATATATATATATATATATATATATATATATACTACACAGTATTCTAGAAGCTTTATTCCAGCTGTGACCAAGTTGTGGAATGATCTTCCTTATCGGTAGAACTTCAAAAGATCAAAGTTCTAGCAAATGTTTTTATGTTAAATAGTCTGACATAAGTCTTTTTATCGTTTATCTATGACATACCTGTTTTGACGTTGTTACTGTTATTAGAATGATGATTTATTGTTAATTTGTTCTCTTCATTCATTTATTTCCTTATTTCCTTTCCTCACTGGGCTATTTTTCCCTGTTGGAGACCTTGGACTTATAGCATCTTGCTTTTCCAACTAGGGTTGTAGCTTGGCTAGTAATATATATACAGTAAATAAATAAATATATATATATATATATATATATATATATATATATATATATGTATATATATACATATATATATATATATATATACATATATAAACATATATATACATACATATATATATATATATATACATATATATATATATGTATATATGTATATGTATACAGTACATTATATTTATGACTAATCCAACTAGTAACTTTACCGCATGAATCTGACAAACATGATCATCAGCATACGAAGCGGGCAAAATAAGGTCATAAATTCTTGTTAACTTGAACTTGACACAACTACCGTAAGCCCTAGGCCTACGACCCTCTCTCTCTCTCTCTCTCTCTCTCTCTCTCTCTCTCTCTCTCTCTCTCTCTCTCTCTCTCTCTACAGGGGACTGGGGAAACCAGTATCACATTCATATAAATTTTTT
>NC_090742.1:8665208-8675208 GCF_036898095.1 Palaemon carinicauda
ATCTAGTATGTGCGAATGACGTTTAAAAAATCCATCATAATTATGATTTTATGAAATTTACTAAGAACTTTGAAGCCTTTTTCCATAAATTGACAAATAGCTTACGACTGCTATCAATTTAAGTTTTATTTGAATGTTATTTTAATGTTAACATTATCTTATTCTAATGTTATTTTATTGTTAACATTATCTTAATGGATCATTTAAATCTCATAAATTATATTCCGTTAATAGTAAACGATTACAGAAGATACGAAAAAGAAAATAGTAAATTATAGCGAAATATTGTAATTATATAATAAAAACTTAAAAAAGAATATACTTAAAATAATATATATTACGACTAAATCTTGAAATATCTAATATACACAAATTACAATATATTATTCTTGTGATGCGTATCTCTAAACAATTACTCGTAAAACAATACAATACGCATTACATAATAAGACTGCATGATTTTGTACTTAGTTTTAGCTGTTTATCAACTATTATTACTAATGATGATTCACGGAAGAATAATTGACCCTTCTGTTTTGTTCTTTGTATAAATGAATAAATTATTCAAATGGTCTAAAACCAACTTTGCAGTGACCCTCTTCAAAGTAGATATAACCGAAATGATATGCATTTCTCTCTCTCTCTCTCTCTCTCTCTCTCTCTCTCTCTCTCTCTCTCTCTCTCTCTCTCTCTCTCTCTCTCTCAGCAACCATAATCATTCAGGCTGATCAATATGCATTAAAATTCCAGCCATAAATAGTTCTAGCAAACTGAACCGACACAGACCACTTCGGGAATTCTAGGACGATATTCCCCTCACATCTATTCCCGACGCCTTCCAGAAATAAATGGACGGCAAACCTTTCTGAAGATATTTCTCTGTAACGAATCATGATAAACTGAAGGATATAACTCATGGGCCCTGATTGCATTGTCTTCGTGTATGTCCAGATTAAACCTGAGTAAATAATTGGGATTCTAAATGTCCTTTTGGATTTAAAAGTTCTAATTCTTACATGTCCACAGTAAACCTTAGTGAATAATTGGAATTTTAAAGGTCCTTTGGGATTTACAAATTTGCATTCTTAAATGTCCACATTAAACCTTAATGAATAATTGGAATTTTAAATGTCTTTTGGGATTTAAAAGTTCGCATTTTTACATGTCCAGATTAAACCTGAGTGAATCATTGGAATTTTAAATGTCATTTGAGATGTGTTATTATTGTTCTTAAACTTCTCTTGTAGTTTTTCCTTATTGCCTGTCCTGACTGGGCTATTTTCACCGTTGGAGCCCCTGGGCTTATAGCATCCTGCTTTTTCAAATAGGGTTGGAGCTTAACAAATAATAATAATAATGATCAGCCGTATTTCAGTGAATTACAGGCGACCGTAATTTTACCATACTTTGATATCATCTCTTACAGGTTTGTGACCGTAATATCTTTCTTTTTCGTCAATATATCCGTTTTTGATATTATTATTATTATTATTATTATTATTATTATTATTACTTGCTAAGCTACAACCCTAGCTGGATAAGAAGGATGCTATAAGCCAGGGGCTACAACAGGGAAAATAACCCAGTGAGGAAAGGAAACAAGGAAAAATAAAATAGGAGCAGTAACAACATTAAAATAAATATCTCCTATATAAACAATAAAAACTTCAAAAAAAACAAGAGGAAGAGAAATAAGATAGAACAGTGTGCCCGAGTGTACCCTCAAGTAAGAGAACTCTAACCCAAGACAGTGGAAGACCAAAGTAGCCGACAGAGGCTATGGCACTAAAACTGTAAATGCCTGGCAACATTAATTCCAGGATTTTTACCGGTTTTTTTTACTGCAAATTCATAACAGTGTTTATTGATTCAATATACGTTTAGTAGAAAGATAAAGTAAGGGTAAATAATCTATTTTAGTTATGTGACACAGTAATAATCCTCTATACAATAAAGAGCACCGTGTCTGGCTATATATATATATATATATATATATATATATATATATATATATATATATATAAATATATATATATATATATATATATATATATATACATGCATACATACATATATATACACACACACACACACACACATATATATATATATATATATATATATATATATATATATTAATACATTTATTTCACGTCACGCTCAGCGGCATAGGGGAGAGGGAGTAACCATACCCTGCGAAAATTATTATGGAAACGCAAGGACCTAGGAGGGAGGAATTGTGTCCTACTTCCTGGTTGACTTCGAAAGCAAAATTAAATTCAACTTGCAAATGATGGCCATTTGTGCCTGGGGCTAATTACGATTGGAACTGGAGGGAACTTCAAATTGGATGGGACCCAACTGGCTATCAAATTTGGGTCACGAAAGATGGTGGAATTGGTTTCCAAACTCTGTCGGATTGTTTTTTCAATGGGAAATTTTCGGTATTTGATTGTTGTAGCTTATAAATAAAACAAAAATCTAAGTTTACGCCTTAAAAAATAAAGGGACACAGAAGCGCAAAAATAAACGAATTACAATATTTTTTCTTGATTGATTGATTGATTACTCTTGCATGCTGACATTAGAGGTCATTGACGCCGATGTTGTTTAAAGGTTTAAAGGCCACTCATAAATGGCAGAGGCAAGGGACAGTGACATATGATCAGTGCCCAAGCCCCCTCTCCACCTAGGCTAGGACCAATTAGGGCCCGGCAAAAGCTGCTGATGACTCAGCAGATAGACCTATAGGCTATCCCCAAGCAGCACATCCTTAGCTCACAAGGATAGTGAGATTGCAGCGATCAAAGATACTAACGAGTTTGAGCGGGACTCAAACCCCAGTCTGGCGTTCACCAGTCAGGGACGTTACCACATCGTTCACCACAACTCTTTGTTATAAATCAAGAATCATGGCGTATTCAATTTAAAACCATAAAAATGAAGATGTCCTTATGAAATTTAAATAGACTTCAGAGGCCCTGCTTCGGAAATAAATCTAAAAATACCGCTGGCATAATACAACACATCCAGTCCAAGAATCTTGTCAAGGATGAACCTGCCATCCTCACCTTAAGCTTCTTCGGTTCTCACTGTTAATAGTAAAGAATGTTTTATTTTCAATAATGTCTAAGCATCAATAAGAAAAAAATTAACTTCCTATTTTAAACTAGCTTTATCTTATTCTTTATAATCACTATAGACATTCAAAACAGTCCTATACTCTATCATGCCATTAAATATTTAAGTTTCCCTTATGCTCTTGCGATCAACAGAAACGGATCTGGATCAGAATAATCACAAAATTCACTTTCTCAATTAACTAAAAGTATCACGGGAGAGGATAGTGCAAAGCCTAATTATGTGAGTAAAGACGATTATGATGAAAATGAAGATGATAAATCTAAATGATAAAGACGAAAATGAGATAGACGGGAGGAAAATCTTGCAAATGGCCACAACTTTATTTAACTTTTGTGATTATTTTTTTTTTTTTTTTTTTTTTGGCCCCTTGCACCGAAAAAGCTTGCTACTGTTGTCATTTTTAGTAACTTTTTACAATCGATAACGAGATTAGCAAGCAAAGTAAAAATAGCAATAAATTCATTTAAGTTTTCTGATTCATTATTTTTCTTTACCCCTTGCGCAAAAAAAAAAAAAAAAAAAAAAACTGTTGACAGTTTTAATAACTTTTATAATCGTTAACGAGATTAGCAAGAGAAAATCGTGCAAATGGCAATAAATTTATTTAATTTTCTTGATTCATTATTTTTCTTTGCCCCTTGTAGCCAAAAGCTTAACTTTGTTGCTAGTTATAATAACTTTTCATAACAGGTGAGCAAAAAAAAAAAAAAAAAAAAAAAAATCGAGCAGATGGCCATAACTTATTTAACTTTTGTGATTCATTATTTCTCTTTTACCCTTGCGCAAAAAAAAAAAAAAAAAAAAAAAAAAAAAAAAAAAACTGTGTTGCCAGTTTTGGTAACTTTTTGTAACCGATGATGAGATAATAAGGCAAATAAAAAAAAAAAAACAGTCGGATTGATTTTTTTTTTTTTTAGATTTTGTTGAGAACCACGATATAAAAAGTGTTACAAGGTAATCATTCCAATAATTAAAAGGAGAGCGTTTCATAATATTCATCTATCAGAAGGTATATCTGACAGTATTTCTCTGCAATCTATTTCATTAACATTAATTTATGGGTAATACAGATCAAACATATATAAGAAGTAGAGTCAATGTCATACTATAAGAAATAAAAGAAAATACTAAAAAGTGCAACGACGAAAAATAACGAAAATAAAATCTAGAGATTAATGTTACATGTCATAACTATAACACCAAAATATAGATTCTAATCTAAATAATATTAGTAATGGAGTAACCTGCAGAAAAAAAAATATAAAAAAAAAATAGTGCATTTGATTGATTTCCTTTAATATCTCTTTCATTATGTATTTTGCTCGTCATTTCATCTTTGCGTATACGGGTTTAAAAGTCGCTCATGAATGGCAGAGGCTAGGGACAGTGACTGACCATATATCCATATCAACAGCACCCATGCACCCTCTCTACCCAAGCTAGGACCAAGGAGGGTCAGACAATGGCTGCTAGTAACTCACTCGGTAGACCTATACGCTATTCCACGCCCCGACCCTTGAGCACAACTCGAACCCCCGCCCAGCAGATCACCAGGCAGGGATGTTTCCAATATGCTACCATTGGAATGCAATGAAAATATAGAAATAACATCAGTGGTGCAAGAGAATACAGGGTTCGAGTCCCGCTCAAACTCGTTAGTTCCTTTGGTTGCTGCAACCTCACCGTCCTTGTGAGCTAAAGATGGGAGGTTTGGGGGATCCTATAGGTTAATTTACTGAGTCATCAGCAGCCATTGCCTGGCCCTCCTTGCTCCTAGCTTGGGTGGAGAGGGGGCTTAGGCACTGATCATATGTATATATGGTCAGTCTCTAGGGCCTGCTTGATAGAGCGATGTCACTGACCCTTGCCTCTGCCATTAATGAGCGGCCTTTAAACTTTTAAAAGAAGGAAGGTTATAAGAGCCGACAAAAACAGAAACTGAACTACTTAACCAGTTGATTTCAAATTTCCAATAAAAAAAAAATACTCTCATTCTTAGTCTACTGCAAGAAAAAGCCTCAAACATGTCTTTGTTGATCTTGGTGATACGCAAACCCTTTCATCTTGTTAAGGTATCCCCACTCAGAAAGGGCATATACATACATACATACACACAATATATATATATATATATATATATATATATATATATATATATATATATATATATATATATTATATATACATATATATATATATATATATATATATATATATATATATATATTATATATATATATAGACAATATTTTTATATAGTCCAAACATATTTACCCTAAAAATCTGTGATATTCCACTCGTTTATTCAACCAGTTGAAACATTTAACATACGCTCGCTTGCGATATCTTTCTTATCTAAATTAAACAATTCTCCAGTTTTCTGCAAAATCCTTAAAAAAAACACATTTATTCGAACAAACATCATATTGTTCATATCAATATTCCGTCGGCCACCAATATTGAAGCACTCAAAAGGTCACTAGTTATTATTCTGAAAATTTAATCATCTCTCATTCAAATGAAAATAATATTGGAACGTAAAAATATATACGTTTCGAAGCAATCATTTCAACTCTTATTTTGCAATTTACCCGAAAACAATAGGCTTCCGCTAAAGAACTGTTGCAATATGCAAATAAAAATCTCAAATATTTCATTGATTTTGTCCAATGCTAATAAAAATCTCAAATACTTCAATAAATTCGTCAAATGCTAGCTGTGTTTTTAGATTTATATACAAAGTGAGTCATCTGAAAGGTATTAAACTTTTATAAGGATATCTTCGGTTTTATGGCTTTTGATTGAGTTTCATTTAGTGTTTATTTCCTTTCTTTATTTACATAAAGTGATAGAGTTAATGTCCTTCGATGTCAGATGCCAGAAAGCTCAAAATCAATAAATTATTCAGTTAAAACAAAGGCCTTAATATTTCATTGAGAATCCAAAGCGGATAATATGAGTAATGACCCAGATTTACAGGAAGAAAAACAACAACAGCAAGACGAAAGGAAAACAACAACATCAAGAAGAGCAACAACAACAGCAAGACGAAAGAAGTAGAAGAAGACGAAAAACAACAACAAAAACGTCAAGAAGAAAAACAACAACAGCTAGACGAAAAAAAAAATGAACAACAATAACAACAACAAAACGGGAGAAGTAGAAGACGAAGAACAACAACAAAACAAACAGCAAGAACAACAACAACTGCAAAAAGAAAAACCACAACAACAACAACAACAGTAAGACGAAAAAAAACATAAACAACAAAAACAAGAACAAAAAGAAAGAAGTAGAAAACGAGGGAAAACAACAATACAAAAAGCAAGAACAACAACAACTGCAATAAAAACAACAACCACAACAACAACAACAACAACAACGAATTAAGAAGAGAGAAAAGGAACGGGAAAAAAGAAGATATTTCCAGCAACATCCGGCATCTGTCTCTTTCCGTATGAGACGCGACGTGAACGTCAGTCTCATACGTACGAGGAAATGATTCGACAGAACATTTTATCCTAAGATTCAGCAGCTACTGCATGAAATTCAGGCTTCGCTTCCGCCTTCGTCATTGAAGTTTCCCTATAAATCTGCAAAGACGATACGATGATATATATATATATATTCTCTCTCTCTCTCTCTCTCTCTCTCTCTCTCTCTCTCTCTCTCTCTCTCTCTCTCTTTGGGTGTATATAAATTTATGCATATAAATACACGGCCTACACACACAAACTTTATATATATATATATATATATATATATATATATATATATATATATATATATATAACGCTTTTGGTGAAAGGTTTGTGTATCGTCATGATAAGCAAAGCTGTACAAATCAGGACCACCCATACTAGGTTGGTTTGCTGTGAGTGATCATATGTAAATCTTCCACCATCCGCACTAGCCAGCGTGGTGATGAAAACTGGCAAAGCTCCAGACACGAACTGACATGGCTGAGACCTTTGTCCTGCAGTGGACTAGAAACGGCTGCATTTGTTGTTGTTTGTTGTATAATATATATACAGCATACAGTATATATATATATATATATATATATATATATATATATACAGCATACAGTATATATATATATATATATATATATATATATATATATATAAATATATATATGTATGTATATATGTGTATATATATACACACATATACAGGCTCTATATATATATATATATATATATATATATATATATATATATATATATATATATATGCATATATGTATATATACATATATATACAGTATATATACATATACAGGCTCTCTCTCTATATATATGTATGTATGTATGTATGTGTATATATATGTATATATATACAGTATATATAGGTTCCATTCTTTTTTCAACCAGTGCTGTGCTGTAGTTTGGCTACCAATAATAATAATAATAATAATAATAATAATAATGATAATAATAATAATAACAATAATAATAAAAAAATATAAATATATATATATATATATATATATATATATATATATATATATAATCTATCCCTATTCAAATCAACTAACTGATAAAGAGGCATAAAATTGCATTCCACACATTTTCACGATTGCCTTTGTCTGACCAACGATAATCTCCTTCCACCAGATGAAGGATCTCAAGAAAATCCTCGTTGGGGACATTTTTTCTTCGGGGGTAAGAAAATGCAACGCTCACTCGTCCAGGTTCCTTCCCAATGATCAGACGGAGGCGTGGGAGTGAGAATGATCAAAGAAAGATGAAGAGGAAGGGAACACTTCAAAGGTCTTTGCCCAAACCAGCATCCAAGAGTTTTGATTAAAGATATTCTCGGAGGCACAGTCTTTAATTCTAATAACGCTACCTTTCGTGAGGTCTTTAAAGATTTTTCTCATTTTCATTCAAGGCATTGAACGTATACTGCTACGGGTACCATGCCCTTCCACTGTCTTGGGTTGGTGTTCTCTTGCTTGAGGGTACACTCGGGCAAAATATTCTACCTTTTTTCTCTTCCTCTTGTTTTAAGAGTTTATATAGGAGGTATTTATTTTAATGTTACTGTTCTTGAAATATTTTATTTTTCCTTGTTTCCTTTCCTCACTGGGCTATTTTCCCTGTTGGAGCCCATGGGCTTATAGCATCCTGCTTTTCCAACTAGTGTTATAGCTTAGCAATTAATAATAATAATAATAATAATAATAATAATACTATAAAGGCGACCGGTATTGTCAATCAAATTAATTAATAGAATTTTGTTTTAATACTGTCGTTGGCTACATCATTTAATTTATTTTATCTATAACCTAACTATCCTTGTAGGTTAAGGGTGGGGCGTATGGGGGAGACAATAGGTCTACCTACTGAGTCATCAGCAGCCATTGTCTGGCCCTCCCTTAGGCCTGGTCCTAGTTTGGGTGCAGAGGGGGCTTGGGCGCTGATCATATGTAATAGGGTCAGTCTCGGGACTAGGGCATTGTCACTGTCCCTTTAAACCTTTAAATTTTTACTTAATTGGTAAATTTTTATAAAAAATTTAAATTCATGAAAGTACACTCGGGCACACTATTCTATCTAATTTCTCTTCCACTTGTTTTGTTAAATTATTTAGTTTATATATGAAATATTTATTTTAATGTTGTTACTGTTCTTAAAGTATTTTATTTTTCCGTGTTTCCTTTCCTCATTGGGCTATTTTCCCTGTTGGGGCCCCTGGGCTTATAGCATCCTGCTTTTCAAATTAGGGTTGTAGCTTAGAAATTAATAATAATAATAATAATAATAATAATAATAATAATAATAATAATAACAATAATAACGAATGTATTTTTGCTATGATCTAAAAATGTTCTACGAAGAGAATATCAGAAATAATTAAGACGGAAAATGAAATTATGCTTTTAAATAACACCCCCTCCCCACCACCAGACACTGGTTTATGCGGAAACGAAGAGCTTGATAGGAGGCACTTGTGAGGAATATCAAATTGTCGTATTTGTCAAACTGTTTGATTAATACTAGATGTCAAAATCTTCCTTTAAACTTCAGCATTTGCTCTTCCAATCATATATAAGACAATAATATCTCAGATGCACGACACTTCACAAACGTTTGTGTCCCTTATCGTACAGTTTGCTTATCCTTAAGTAAATATTTACTTGAATTTACTCATAATAATTAAACTGTATTTTATAAATAGTTGAAACCGTTGTTTAAGGTTAATGACAGACACCTTCACGTCTTTTGCATAATGAAAGGGGGGGGTAAGGTTATCAAAAGTTTGATATTTAGTACCCGTAATTAGTTATTTTATAGATATATTAAATCTTCCAGCATATACATGCATATACAGTATATATACGTAAATATATAAATATATATATATATATATATATATATATATATATGTATGTATGTATATATGTGTGTATATATATATATATATATATATATATATATATATATATACATTTATACATATATATATATATATATATGTATATATATATGTATATATATATGTATGTAAGTATACATATATGTCTATATATATATATATATATATATATATATATATATATATATATATATATATATATATATATATATATATAAAACATCTATCCCTATTTAAATCAACTAACTGATAAAGACGCATTAAATTACAATCCTTACATTTTCACGATTGCCTTTGTCTGACCAACGATAATCTCCATCCACGAGATGAAGGATCTCAAGAAAATCCTCTTTGGGGACATTTTTTTCCTCCGGGGGTAAGAAAATGCATTGCTCACTCATCCAGGTTCCTTTCCAGTGAGCAGACGGAGGCGTGGGAGTGAGAATGATCAAAGATGAAGAGGAAGGGAACA
>NC_090742.1:8680208-8695208 GCF_036898095.1 Palaemon carinicauda
ACTATGTTAGAGCTTCCTGCCCCCTACAGGGAAGAGTCCTACTAGACTCTGGAAAGTCTCGAAGAGTACATATATCTATGTATGAATACCAGGCAAGCTAATATAGTGGTCTCGCCCTATATTAAGTAAAGCATAGTTTGTATAGAACCACTGCGTCAATATATTGACCAGTAATCCGCACAATACTTGTATTGGACAAAGGTTTATATCCGCATAGGAAGAAACTAATAAAACCGCCCTCGTCCCTTTATGGGACGGAGTCCTCCCATTAGGGGACTTACATAAACCAATGCAACATAGCTTGCATAACAGAACAATTCTATCAGAATTATCCCAGATAAGATACATAGAATTAAAATGCTCAATTATACCAATAAATTGACACAGGTGAAAGAGACGCAAGGTTCTCAAGAACAAGTTTATTGACAGATAATAAACAGACAGGTTAACAACAAATATATATATTTATATAAAAGAGGGTAACCCAAAACTTTAAGCATAAGTACGATAGTAAACAGAACTTGTTTATCTGAAAGAAAAACCATTAAACACCACTTTAATAAGATACCAAGGTATCAAGTCATAAAAAGTCTGTATTACAAATCAATCACATTAGCGTTAGAAACGCTTGGCACACATGTCTGAACTTATGCTAGGTTCACCTTTGAAAGAAGGAACAGTCTATATGGGCACTTGGTGCCCTCATTTAGTTTGCAGTACAGTATGTACCTACACACTCACCCTGGACTTAATCGTCCCAATTAAGACCACTGTTCCTCGCAGAGTTAAACAGTAGGGTTAACTACACGACCCACTGCTACCACAGATCCCTTAAGTTCCTCTACTTGCTTCGCATAGTGGCGAAAGAACACCCTGGAAGACTTCCAGCCCGTGTATGAACGGAGATGTTCAAAATCCATACAATTAAAGAAATTTAGGGATGAGGCAACTTTCCTCGGATCGTGACCTGCGGGTGTACTGTCAGGATCCGCTCTGCGAATAAAATATGTGATTTTCGCTCTGAGTTGATTCAGAGATAAATCTGAGCCTGATGTTTCTCCCCTGAATAGTTGACCACCCTTGAAGTCTGAAGTTCTACGAAGATAGACCTTTAGGCATTCTACTGGACATAGAGATGCATCTTCTTTCAGAGGGCAGATTCTCCAGGGACCCCACCTGTTGGTGGGTAACTCATTCTTGGCGAGAAACGTAGGATCCGGAAACAGGTTCAGCTCCCCCCCCATCCAGGAACTGAACACGACCTGCCTCTCTCGAGAGGGCTACGATCTCACTAACCCTGGCCCCGGACGCGAGTGCAAATAGGAAAATAACTTTTTGCGTCAAATCCTTTAACGCACATTCTTCATTGCTCAACAGGGAGGCGAAATGAAGAACTTTGTCTAAAGACCATGAGATGGGCTTTGGAGGTGCTGAAGGTCTGAGCCTAGCGCAGGCTTTCGGAACTTTATTAAAGATCTCGTTACCTAGGTCGATCTGGAAGGCAAATAAAATGGGTCTCATCAAAGCAGATTTACACACTGAAATCGTGTTAGCTGCCAACCCTTGGCCATGGAGGTGGATGAAGAAAGATAAGCAGAAGTCTGTTGAGATCTCCTGCGGATTCTTTGCCTTTACAAAGGCCACCCATTTTCTCCAAGATGACTCATATTGCCTTCTAGTCGATTTGCACTTGTATTCCTCTAGGAAGTCTATGCTGGCTTTCGAAATCCCGAAACGCTTTCTCACCGCTAGGGCGAGAAAATCATGAGCTGCAGGGTCTGGGTTTTCTGTAATAAAGCGCAGACAGTCGACTTCTGGACTCGCTGGGTCAGAACTGGATGTGGTAGCGGCACGAACTTCATCTGTAGTTCCAACGCCAAGGGGAACCACATACTGTTCGCCCACTTGTGGGCCACTATTGCCGCTACCCCCTTGAAGGATCTCAGTTTGTTGAGGACCCTCAACAGAAGGTTGTGAGGAGGGAACAGATAAATCCTGGACCATCTGTTCCAGTCGAGGGACATTGCGTCCACTGCTTCCACTAAGGGGTCCTCGTACGGGGACACGTACAGGGGCAACTTCTTGTTGTCTTTCGTCGCAAAGAGGTCTATTTGCAGTTCTGGGACTTGATTCAGAATGAAGGAAAATGATCCTGCGTCTAAGGACCATTCCGACTCTATCGGTGTGAACCTGGATAGAGCGTCCACTGTCACATTGCGGACTCCTTGAAGGTGAACTGCCGACAGGTACCACTTCTTCTTTTCCGCCAATCGGAAAATGGCTAACATCACTTGGTTGAGAGGTGGTGACCTCGACCCTTGTCGATTCAAGCATCTCACAACCACCTCGCTGTCCGTCACCAATCTTATGTGGATCGAGTGACGCGGGGAGACTCTCTTTAAGGTAAGGAGCACTGCCATAGCTTCTAGAAAGTTTATATGAAAGGTCCTGAATAGCTTGGACCAAGTCCCCTGGACTTTTTTCCGATGAGAGTGACCTCCCCATCCCTCCTTTGAGGCGTCTGAGTGAATCGTCATCGACGGGGGAGGTGGTTGAAGAAGAACCGACTTCTTTAGATGTCTGGCTTGGGACCAAGGTCTGAGAAGAGTACGTAGCCGAGGCGGCACTGGTCTTCTCAGGTCTCTTCGCGCGTTTGATGCATACCTTCTCCAAACTCCGGTTGCATCCTTTAGCTGTGCTCTTAGCACTGGGTCTGTCACTGAAGCAAACTGGAGAAAGCCTAGTACCCTCTCCTGTTCGCGTCTTGATATCCTTTCGGAATCTAGAAGTCTCTTGACAGAGCCCGCTATCTCCTTCCTTTTCTTCGTCGGGATGGAGAAACTGTGTGACAAAAGGTCCCAGTGGATTCCCAGCCACTGGAACTTTTGGGATGGAGAAAGTCGAGACTTTTTCTTGTTGATCTTGAAGCCTAGGTACTCTAGGAACTGGATCACCTGACTGGAAG
This sequence comes from Palaemon carinicauda, assembly GCF_036898095.1. NCBI lineage: Eukaryota > Metazoa > Arthropoda > Malacostraca > Decapoda > Palaemonidae > Palaemon > Palaemon carinicauda. Next base: position 8,683,174 of record NC_090742.1, read on the forward strand.
CTTGCAAGCATTCGGTCTCGGATGCTGCCCACACCAGTCAGTCGTCCAGGTAGGCTACTACCTGAATTCCCTTTAGGCGTAATTGTTTGAAAGCTGCGCTCGCAAGCTTCGTGAAAATCCTTGGGGCTATGTTTAGCCCGAATGGCATGGCTCTGAAGGCGTACAGTTTCCGTTGTAGCCTGAACCCTAGGTAGGGGGAGAGTCGACGGCTGATTGGAATGTGCCAATAGGCGTCTGACAAGTCTATAGAGACTGAGTATGCCCTCTTGGGCAGTAAGGTCCTTATGTGTTGCAGTGTTAGCATCTTGAATTTGCAATTCACTATGAACTTGTTGAGTGGTGACAAGTCCAGAATGACTCTGAGCTTTTCCGAGTCTTTCTTGGGAACACAAAACAGCCTCCCTTGGAATTTGATGGACTTCACCTTTCGGATCACATTTTTTTCCAACAGTTCTTGAACGTACTCCTCCAAAACGGGGGTGGAGTGTTGGAAAAACCGAAGGCATGGGGGTGGAGTGCTGTACCAGCTCCAACCCAGTCCATTCTTGAGTAGGCTTTGGGCCCAGGGATCGAAGGTCCAGCGATCCCAAAATTTCATCAGTCTCCCTCCTACCGGTATCATTTCACTTGGACTGCCGTCCTGAGGTCTTGCCTCCCTGACCACGACCACCTCTGAATCCCCATCCCCTTGAGGGGCGCCTAGACGAGCCTCTGGCTGCTCCTCTAGGTTTTGCACGAAAGGAAGAAGACTGTCCTTCGAACGTTGGGGCGAATGTGGTTGACTGACCTGGCACAGCCTGGGGTACCCACTGAAAGGCAGTCGGGGTTTGTGCCACCATCTGGGGCACTGGAGGCAAAGGCAATTGCAGTTGCTGTTGCTGTCTATAAGGCTTGGCTGGCCGAGATGGTAGCCTAGTCCTCATATTCTTCCTCTTTGGTTGAGGACCCTCATCCGGGGAAGATTTTCTTTTGATAGCCAGGCCCCACTTCTGGAGAAGGTTTCTATTCTCCACGGCGGCCTTATCAACAACCTCTTTGACCACATCGGTAGGGAAAAGGTCTTTTCCCCAAATGTTGGAGGAGATTAATTTCCTTGGTTAGTGTCTCACCGAAGCCCCGGTGAACACGACCTCCCTGCAAGCTCTCCTTGCCTTGATGAAGCCATAAAGGTCCTTCGTCACTGTGGCTAGGTGAGACTTAGCCACTACCATGAACATTTCATGGACCTTAGGGTCACTTGCCATTGTCTCAAGAGTGGTCTGATGAGACATTGAGGCAGCCAGTCTTTCTTTGGTCTCGAACTCTCTTCGTAAAAGAGATTCGGGAAGCTTGGGGAGGTCCTCGCCGAATTGCCGTCCGGCAATATCAGCCTCCAACTTTCCCACTGAGAATGTCAGATGGACATCCTTCCAGTCTTTGTGGTCCATAGGCAGAGCCAGCGACAAGGGTTTACACTCCTCCAGGGAGGGGCAAGGCTTGCCGGCCTCGACTGCCTTTAGGACAGCCGCAAACCCTTTTTGTAAAAAGGGGAAGGCTCTATCAGGAGAGGACACAAAAGAAGGGAGCTTCTTGCTCAATGCAGCTACCTTCGAATTCGAGAAGCCCCTCTCTTTCATCGAGGATGAAAGTAGGGCTTGAGCCTTAGCGTGGTCCATAATAATGACCTCCTTCGGCTCTGTCTCCTCCCTTGAAGCTGGTTCTTTTCTCAGCCGGACATAGCAGTCCGGATATGATGCCTTGCTGGGCCAGAATTCTACCTCCTCTAGGGGAACTGAACCCAGCTTATCCGAGATGACGATCTCACCAGTCGTCATCGGCATGTGCTCAGCATACCTCCAGGGGTTAGCATCTGAGCATATGGGAAGGTCTTTCACATTGAGCCTTTTCTGGGGCCCATGTGATTCTGCTAGGGACTGCATACGCAGTTCCATTGCAGCCGCCTTCTCCTGATTCTCCTTCTGCATTTGTTGGATCATTCCAACAATCGAAGAGAGGGCCTGTCCCAGTTCTACTGGGAGACCAGCCGATGTTGAGGGGATAGGCTCCGGCATCTGAACCGGAGTAGCCGACACCTCGTCGACCTCATCCTCTACGACATCCGGGGTTTGAACTTGATCCTGACCTTCTGCCAGGAGGTCTTCTTCCAAACGTTCGTCCAGGTCAGACATCCTGTCACACAACTGGATGTCTTGCATCGCATCTGCGACTTCCTCGTCCACCTGGACTTGATCTTGAGGGATCTCCTCTTGAGGCTGGGGAATCACTGCCTCAGCTGATGCCTGGGGAAAAAGATACGCCCTCATCTTCTCACTTGGAAGATAAGGGCCAGAGGTGTTCTTCTTGAAGCCCCTTACCCAAGTACGAAGCTTTTCCCTAGCTATATCCCTTGATTCCGCCGTTCTAGGGGAATCAAAAGCCTCAGTAATCAGGTTAGTGCATACAGTACATACCTGAGGGTCCCAATACTGGAGATCATCCTTGGAGACAGCGCATGCTGCGTGTCTCCTACAACACTCATGTCCGCAGAGGTTCTTGCTGCGGACATTGCAGAAAACATTTCCGCACTTCGGAGGGTCCTCCTGTAAAGAGAAGAAATTTCCATGAGTATCAAGTGAACTATGTATCACTGGATATGCATAGTATAGCATAACAATTCATAAAGGAAAGACACACACTTGTGTTTCCCTCACAACCCATTGTTGCAGCCTTCCAGATAATAAAATCAAAAATGGTTTATCTCTACTAGAGTAACCAATGCCAGGTTTCCAGAGGAAACAGGTGGAGCTCACACCTAGGCAATGATTTTAAAAACCTGGATAATAGACAGGGAAGAACTCTGCTTCCTATCTGAGGGCAACAGCAAAGGGTTGTGCAAGAAAACACAATAGTGTTAGAAGATACAGTGCTGTACCTAAACATTTACTATAGTTTTCTTCTTACTGTATATGCTATACAGAAGAATACTAGTACAGTATAGGAGGATGTGTGCCGGCCTGCCTTTGCCGGCCGGCACACACCACAACTAGCTTTAAAGTATACTACTTAACAGCTATAGGGCGGCAGCACTCTGGTTCAAATGCCTGTGCCGGCGGCAGCAGCTGCCGGTCGGCAACAGCCAGTGTTGGCCGGCAATGACTGCTGGCCAGCAACTACACAAGGTAGTACCCAGCTGCCGGCCACACTCTTGCTGACCGGCAGACAAGGACTGACATAAGCCGGCCGGCAAAGGTGCAAGACCGATGCCAGCCGGCAGCAAAAGAACCAGAAGACTACACCTGCCCGGCTGCCGGCCTCATAGGCCGGCAGCCGGGACAGGTACAGCACTAGAAGAAAATAGAATGGATGCCGGGATAAGAGTGTACACAACCCCCCAAGCCCGGCAACCGAAAGAGTGCATATAAGGAAGGGGAGAAACTTAATTCAGGCTTCCTTGACCAATGCCGTCCGGCTCTGCCGGCAGGCATGGATGAGGGACCAAGAGAGGTCCGGGCAGCACTCGAAAACATAAGACCCTTGCCGGCCAGCATCTCTGCCGGCCGGCAATGGACTTAGTCAATTCCACATCCCAACCTATACTAGGTCCAGAAGTAGAATGACGTACTGTACAGTAATACCCCTGCCGGCCAGCTCTGCCGGCCGGCAAGGTACAGTACAGTAATGGCTAGGCCATTACGGAGATAGAGGGGGAAGGGACAAGAGGGTCCTGCCAACCTTGCTTTAGTGACAGATCACCCGCAGCCAAGAACTTTGTCTTAGCCTAAGGGAGATCTAAGGGAAAGGGCCAGCAATACTTGCCAGCTTCCAGAGCACCAAAGCAAGGAAGGCGTTGCTACTCCCAAGGGAAGAGTTTATCCTCCCCCGAGAACAGCAACAGGACTTAGTCTGGTCGATCACAAAAGAAGGAATCATAACTTACAGAAACCTTCGGTAGTGACCTAAGGGAGCTAAGCTCCCTTTGTAAGTGTTAGGTCAGCGAGGGGGACTCTGCCCCAAGCCAGACAACACGGACTCAGACTAAAAACTCTGTTGTTCTGTCCCTCTTTGAACCAGACTTTGCTGGAACAGGAAGGTACAGTAACACCCTAGTATAGTTTTATCGAAAATAAATTCGGAAAAAACCACTTAGGGATAAGCCCAAGGCTTAAACAGAGGGAAAGGGATTGCATACCTTCTCCGAAGAAAAGAAAGCAACCGGGGAGTATGATAAAGTATACTAAGGCTCCATAAGCAATTAGCCTAGGCACCAAGAGAATCGATTACCTAATTCACCGAAACTCTCACGTATACAATCTTGGAAATATTCCACACAGTCTAAAATGTATAAAATATAGCCTAAAGCTTCAATAAAATTTTAATTACACTTGGAAAAACCAAAATCATGCATTAAGTACTAGGACCAAACTACTAGGCTACATGGCCTAGCGTAGGCCAGAATGGCGAATACTTCGCCAAATAATACTAAGCACGAAAGGAAATCCTATGTAAAGCTAGATAGCTAAAATTTATTAAGCAAAACAACCAGGAATGTCACTCTGACTAACTAATTTATACCTAGCGAGTGACAGTGTCCAGGACACCTCTGGTAGGCTACGGCTCTTGTATCAAAGATTAATCCTATTAATCACTCAAAATTTTACCAAGAACCTACATTTATACATAACAGACACTATACTCAACTTATCCGAGGCCAACGAAGACGGAGAAGCCATGAAAAGCTGAATAAATCCAAGATTTGCGAGAAAAACAGGAAAAAACACCGAGTTGTTAAGCTACGCAAAAAGGAATACAGATGGCGCCAGGATTGGCGCCAGGCACGCATACGAATCGGGGGATAGGGAAGCCTTGGGAGCGGCTCCCCTTTTTCTTTCCCGAATTCGTATCTCGTCAATCTCCCTCCTACGAGACGAAATCTCTGTTCAGGTCGTAGATTGCCATGTGACGTGTCTAGAATACGTCCTCTGATATGTCGCGATATCCCTTTCACGAGGGATACTCGCTCCAGGAGTTAGAATTCTGGTACCTTAAGGTAAATTCTCTGGGAATATCGCCGTAGTTGTAATATACCCTAGGAAGCTACCCTATAGGAACTTCCATCAGGACGACATGGCTTGAGCCCAAAAATATATATATATATATATATATATATATATATATATATATATATATATATATATATATATATACACTCGGAGAGAGAGAGAGAGAGAGAGAGAGAGAGAGAGAGAGAGAGAGAGAGAGAGAGAGAGAATCCATATATTTACTTTAGTTTACCCATAAATCTACGATTACCTAACCGAAATTAAAAATCAATTCATAAGCAATATAATATCCAAAAGAATCAACATTGAAAACAGTCTCAACAAACAACAAAAGATAAAAAGAAAAAAATAAATCTATTTCAAAACAAACCTCGTATCTTATGCAAGCCTTGCTTCACCCAGATGCTATCCCTTAAAAAGATCAAAGGTCACCAACACTAATGAAGAAGAGATTAGCAGGGCAAAGTCTGTATAACTTGAGTTCCTAACTTAGAGTTCCTAACTTGAGTTACCGAAGATGGTCCTTGAGTTAATCAAGATCACTCTTGACTACTCCTCGAGAGTCTCTCTCGAGGGAGACAGTTCAATGAGGAGGTAAAACCAACTTTATTAGGAATTGAACGCCTTGCCTATGTTTTGGTAATGGGTTTCTATAGTAATTGATGTAAAAACAGATGAGTGTATATATATATATATATATATATATATATATATATATATATATATATATATATTTATATATATATATATATATATATATATATATATATATATATATATATATATACACACATATATATATATACATATATATATATGTGTGTATATATACATATATATATATATATATATATATATATATATATATATATATATATATATATTACATATACAGACACGCACACACACACACACATATATATATATATATATATATATATATATATATATATATATACATATCTGAATTATTACTGATAGTATAACCCAAAAATAGCAGTAACTAATAAAAGAGTTTTTTAAGAAAAAATGAATAGCTTTAAATATAAACCAGGAAGATGGAACAAGTCGATGGAATAGATAAAGGTTTAAAGGCCTCTCATGAATGGCAGAGGCAAGGGACAGTGATATTGCCCTAGCTAGCAGGAAAATGCCCGAGAGACTGACCATATATAGGCTGTATATGATCAGCAACCAAGCCCCTCTCCATCCAAGCTAGGACGAGGGAGGGCCAAGCAATGGCTGCTGTTGATTACGCAGGTAAACCTATAGGCTTCCCAAACCCCCAAACCGTACTCACAAGGATGGTGAGGATGCTGACACTACAAGAAACTATCGAGCTTGAGCAGAAATCGAACGCCACTCCAGCTGATCGCTAGACAGGGAAGTTTCCAGTAGTTAAATCGAGAGTCAATGTACATATTATTTTCATTATTATTAATTGCTAAGCTACAACCTTAGTTGGAAAAGCACGATGCTATAAGCCCAGGTGCTGCAACAGGGAAAATAGCCAAGTGAGGAAAGGAAGCAAGGATTGATTGATTGATTGATTTAAAGTTTTCAGGCATCCTGACATCTGAGGTCATTGACGCCGGAACAATTAAATATTTCAAGAAGAGTAACATTGTAGTATTGTAGGTATGAAGAGCTAAAAAGATTGTTTTCTTAAAGGAAATTCAAACAAGCTTTCGTAGGAAATGGTGTGAATGTGGCACCACCCATTTTCGTCTTCTGGAGCTACACCTTGCCTGGAAAAGGGGTTTAGTTTTGGGTAAAATTTTCATATCACGACAAGAATTTTGATTACAGAGTTATATACAGTACTGTTTTTTTTTAAATTGTATAGACAACCTTTTATATTGCACACACTCTCTCTTACTCTGAATGGTATTTTCCTTCCTACATTGTGTTCTTTCGTTGAGTTCCGCAACAAGATTTCTGACAAGTGTCTTCAAAGAGACTAGAATTGTAACTTCACAACAAATTCAGCCTGGATATCACCAGTGGATACTCCTATGTCCTGGAAGCCATTTCCTTAATATCCCAAGCAGCTTGCAATTTAAAAAAAAAAAAAAAAAAAAAAATGCCGCCATTGTAGTTGTGAAAATATTTTTGTCTCTTTACCTTTAAAATCTTCACTGACAAGGCATCTTCGAACTGTAAGTTTCATTAAATTCAAATATCATAGCTTTTAGAGAAACGGCACTATCAAGGCAATAGATATTATGTATCGATTTAAAGTGTAAATTATATAGGCAATGTTGATTCAAGTATGGGATACCAACTAAAAAACGAAAAGAAACTAGCTAACAAAACAGCGGAACTAATATTCCTCTAATTATAAAAATGAATCATCTATTTCATAAACTTATCTTGATACCCCTTAACTTTCAAAAATTACTCTAAATAGAATGCGGTAACGTCCTTGACTGGTGAACGCCAGACTGGGGCTCGAGTCCCGCTCAAACTCATTAGTTGCTTTGGTCGCTGCAACCTCACCCTCCTTGTGAGCTAAGGATGGGGTGTTTGAGGGAACCTATAGGTCTACCTGCTGAGTCATCAGCCACCACTGCCTGTCCCTCCTTGGTCCTAGCTTGGGTGGAGAGGGGGCTTGAGCGCTGATCATGTGTACATATGGTCAGTCTCTAGGGCATTGATCTGCTTGATAGGGCCATGTCACTGTCCCTATCCTCTGTTATGCATGAGCGGCCTTTAAAACCTTGAAAAAATCCCTTTCACCTTTTAAGGGCAAATCTATACGTACACTGTCATTATTATTATTATTATTATTATTATTACTAGCCAAGCTACAACCCTAGTTGGAAAAGAAAGATGCTATAATCCCAAAGGCACCAACAGGGAAAAATAGCGCAGTGAGGAAAGAAAATAAGGAAATAAATAATGAACACAAATACAAATTACAGTATCCTAAACAATCAGGAAAAAACGTTGAACAGAATAACCACTGTCTATACGAAACCTAATTATTCCAGTTACTCTGAAATACAATGCAAATAGATTCACTATCATCAGAAGTCTAATTCACCATTTAATAAGATATCTATACGCACACTGTCAACCCAAAATCAAGATCTTGCTAATTAAAAAAAAAAAAAAAAAAAAAAAACAGTAACTATGTGAAACCTAAACATTATGTAAACTTCTCTCGATTCCAATTACTCTGAAATACGATACAAATACAGCACTGTAGATTCAATATCATCAAAAGTCCCTACCACTTTTTAATGAGGAATCAATACGCCTTCTCTCAACCAAAAATCATTTGTATCCACATTTTTTTTTTTTTTTTTTTTTTTTTTTTTTTTTTTTTTTTTTTTACAAATAGATTCTATAACATCAAAAGAGGAACCTATGCGCCTGCCAACGACCCAAATTCACTTGTATCTTCTTTTTTTCTATCACCTTTTAATGAGGAATCTATACACCTGATGTCAACCCAAATTCATTTGTATCTTCTTTTTTTTTATCATCTTTTAATGAGGAATCTATACACCTAATGTCAACCCAAATTCATTTGTATCTACGTTTTTTTTCTCTATCTCTCTCTCTCTCACTCTCCCTCTCTTTTTTTTCCAAATAGATTCTATATCACCAAAAGTTCCCATCATCTGAAATTTAAATGAGGAACCTACTCGCGTGTTGTTCACCCAAATTCATTTGTATCTGTTTTTCTGCTCATACACGGAAGTCGAATGATTCGGGCCTCCATCGCCGATCTGCGGTAATTGGCCGTGACACGTATTGGACGGATAGCTGGAGGGACGGACGGCCAATATCACCAATATCCATGATAATAGCTACACGGAGCTCTTCATAGAGTCAAAAGGATTATACGGGTTTCCCATGTCATACGCCACCCCGCGTATTGAAGCAAACTTGTTTAACAGAATCTTCACTTTCATGGCTTGTGGTGGCCGGATGGTAGCGTCTTTGCCTGGTGATTGCCAGACTAGGGTTCGAGTCCCGCTCAAACTCGTTAGTTCCTTTGGTCGCTGCAACCTCACTATCCTTGTGAGCTAAGACCGGGTGGTAGTATCCTTGCCTGGTGATTGCCACACTAGGGCTTGAGTCCCGCTTAAACTTGTTAAGCCCCATGACACTTGCACGCACTGGCACGCATTGTGGCGTGAATGATGCGGGAACTGGCGTGAACTTGACGTGAATGGTGCGTGGCATGCGTGCCAAGCGTGCCGAGAATTTTGAAATGTTCAAAATTTGTGGCACACATTGTCACGCCAAAATTGGCGTGAACGATGCGGGAACTGGAGTGAACAGTGCTGGACGATGCGGGAGGATGCGTGCCAGTGCGTGGCAATTAAATCAATGGATTTATCCCTATTGAGGGACGATGCGGGAGGATGCTGCCAGTGCGTGGCAATTAAATCAATGGATTTATCCCTACTTCCTCATAATCATCAAAGAAAAAAATCTGTATAATGACAATATATTCTTTCACCTCTCTCCTTTCCTTATTTAATTGAGAGAGAGAGAGAGAGAGAGAGAGAGAGAGAGAGAGAGAGAGAGAGAGAGAGATAAGCTTCAATATTTTGATGTATCATAGACTAGGGAACATAAAAACTGATAGCTCTCTCTATCTCTCTCTCTCTCTCTCTCTCTTGGTATTATTATCAGCAAGGATTTGAAGTTCACCAAACAGAGCATAAAAGCTGAAAATAAAGCACAAAACATAATAGGTTACATAAAGAGACAATTCAAATACAGAGATATAGACACTGTAGGCCTACTACAGCTGTAGGCCTATACAGATACTACATTAAATAAATACATTTCAAATTCATCTATTCCGCTCTTTTATAATATATTAAAAACTTTTCCTTTATTCTACTACACAATCTACAACTTTACCCTTTGAGTAAGTCTATTGGCAAAATTACACTAACATAGGCCTAGGCGCGAATCTAAGGAATTTGCACTTGATTTTTCACTAACTTTTACCCCCTTTTATCCCTCGGAGAGAGAGAGAGAGAGAGAGAGAGAGAGAGAGAGAGAGAGAGAGAGAATTATTGATTTTATAGCACAAAAACTAATGAATGGAATAGTCATCTTTCAATTAAATTCTAAGATAATGTAAAGTGGGTTCCAAATATCTGATCAGCATATAACTGCCATAAAATATTATTTTTTCAGTAAATTATAAAGCTTAAAAATTATTCAAACCAGCTAATTACCTATAATAATAATCAAATAATAAAATATATACTAAATAGAAGTATAATTGTTACAAATATCAATAAAGATAACCCATACATTAATACAGGGGATATTAATCAAAGATTAGCACAAGAATACGCTTTTGATAAAAATCATGTAGGAGGCCCCGTCTTTATATATGATTTGGCCAAGTCGTGAACTGGCGTGAACGATGCGTGAACGATGCGGAAGGATGCGGAAAGATGAGTGAACGTGTCGTGAACAGTGCGGGAACTAGTCGCGCCAATGCGTGCCATGGCGTGAACGTGGCGTGAACTTGACGTGAACTATGCTTGAACGTGTCAGTGAACAGTGCGGGAACCACCCAGTGCGTGCCCCAAAAGTGGCACGCACTGGCACGCATTTTGCGTGCCAGTGCGTGCCAGAAATGCGTGCAAGTGTCAGGGGGGCTTTAGTTCCTTTGGTCGCTGCAACCTCTCCATCCTTGTGAACTATGGATGGTGGGTTTGGGGGAGCCTATAGGTCTATATGCAGAGTCATCAGCAGCCATTGCCTGGCCTTCCTTGGTCCTAGCTTGGGTAGAGAGGAGGCTTGGGCGCTGATTGTATGTAATATGGTCAGTCTCTAAGGCATTGGTGTTAATTTTCGCTGATACTGTTATGGGTATTCTATTTCTTAAAAACCTTTTTGTACAGTTGGCTTCATTAATTCCGGTACACTGACGTCTCCTTAACTTCCGATGAAATGGACCGGAATTAATAAAGCCAACTGTACCTCTTTTTGAAAATTTGTAACGATTTGTTTTTTGAAGAAGAAGGAAGATGGTCCCTTCGGAAGCTCAAAATAAATTTCCTTTTTAATAGATTGTGGGTTTATTTGATTTATCATACATACACGAAAAATTGTGTATTTTAATGTATATACATACATATACATATATATTAAATGCATATATATAGTGTTATTATTATTATTATTATTATTATTATTATTATTAAGCTACAACCCTAGTTGGAAAAGCAGAATGCTATAAGACCAGGGGCTCCAACAGGGAAAATAGCACAATGAGGAAAGAAAACATGGAAAAATATTTTAAGAATAAAATAAATATCTCCTATATAAACTATAAAAACTTTAACAAAAAAAGAGGAAGAGAAATAGAATAGTGTGCCCAAGTGTACCCTTAAGCAAGAGAACTCCAATCCAAGGCAGTGAAAGACCATGGTACAGAGGCTATGGCACTACCCAAGACGAGAGAACAATGGTTTGATTTTGGAGTGTCCTTCTCCTAGAAGAGCTGCTAACCATAGCTAAAGAGTCCCTTCTATCCTTACCAAGAGGAAAGTGGCCACTGAAAAATTACAGTGTAGTAAACTCTTGGATGAAGAAAAATTGTTTGGTAATCTCAGTGTTGTCAGGTGTATTTGGACATAGGAGAATATGTATAGAATAGGCCAGACTATTATGTGTGTGTGTGTGTGTGTGTGTGTGTGTGTGTGTGTAGGCAAGGGGAAAATGAACCGTAACCAGAGAGAAGGATCCAATGTAGTACTGTATGGCCAGTCAAAGGACCCCATAGCTCTCTAGCGGTAGTATCTCAACGGGTGGCTGATGCCCTGGCCAACCTACTTTATAAATATATATATATATATATATATATATATATATATATATATATATATATACATATATATATATATATATATATAATATACATATATACTGAGTATATATACATATATGTAATGTATAATATACATATATACTGAGTATATATACATATATGTAATATATATGTATATA
>NC_090742.1:8700208-8702708 GCF_036898095.1 Palaemon carinicauda
CAACGACTCTCCCACATGGAAGTCATTATCATAGGTGAAGGAAGCTGGCTTCATTGACATACTTATGCAAATGAAGTTGTATTTCACAGCAAATCATCACACTGGAACATGGAATTGTATGAACGTGTGTATATTTTCATGAATCTCCCTTTTGAACATCATTAAATTCTTTCGCCGTTAATGAAAAGGGTCACTTTAATATTCTATGAAATTACGTATACTAGTGTACGTGACCAGTCAAAAATGACGGCTAAATATTTAGAGGGATATGCACACCCTCCTCCCTCTTTCCTAACTATAACACAACTGTTTGGGCAATTTATGAGAGTGTACCCTTCGGGGTACCCCCTCTCACGAGTGTGACTATTTCACAGAATTTATGCTTATTTAACAGAATTTCTGCTTATTTCACAGAATTTATGCTTATTTTACAGAATTTCTGCTTATTTCACAGAATTTATGCTTATTTTACAGAATTTCTGCTTATTTCACAGAATTTATGCTTATTTTACAGAATTTCTGCTTATTTCACAGAATTTATGCTTATTTTACAGAATTTCTGCTTATTTCACAGAATTTATGCTTATTTTACAGAATTTCTGCTTATTTCACAGAATTTATGCTTATTTTACAGAATTTCTGCTTATTTCACAGAATTTATGCTTATTTTACAGAATTTCTGCTTATTTCACAGAATTTATGCTTATTTTACTGAATTTCTGCTTATTTCCCAGAATTTATGCTTATTTTACAGAATTTCTGCTTACTGTTTGTAATACAAAAAAAAATTATTTCCTCAATATCATTCATCGAAAATACTACAATTACATTCATATAAAACCTTCACTTCACAAAACAATAGTTATTCAGAGAATAGAAACGAACTACGAGAAAAGAAGAACACTTTAACACTGTTGAAATGAGAGTTCTCAGCCATGCGTCGAGACGTCTTCATGTCGAAAGTCACTTAGCCGGAGTGATGGAAGATGCCTTTTGGGAGTGACTCCTTCTAATGAACTCGGATAATGGCTGTTGCAGACACCGGATTAAGTTCATCAAAGGAGGCAAATGGGGGGGGGAGAGCTATTACTAACTGGCCTTGTTAGAGCATTCTACGAGATGTTGTTGAAGCCACATACGAAAACAGTTGCATGAAGGTGAGAAGTTCATTTACAATACATAATACTTTTTTTAATCCCGACATTATCAAGAGACTATGTGTTTAATAAAATGTTGTAAAAGGTTTAAGATCATCAAAGATATAATCTTTTCACAATTCTATGGAAATTCACAAAGATTTTCATATCTCTGGATGCAATTGAGGAAAACTCCGTGGTCGAACTTAGAGCTAAGAGTATGTGGTGGCCTGTTGGTAACGTCTGGTGATCGCCAGACTGGGGTTCAAGTCATGCTCACACTCGTTAGTTCCTTTGGTCGCTTCAACCTCACCACACTTGTGAGCTAAGGATTTGGGGTTTTGGGGAGCCTATAGGTCCAACTGCTGAGTCCTCTGCAGTCATTGCCTGGCCCTCCTTCGTCCTGGTTTGGGTGGAGAGGGTCTTGGGCGCTGCTGCACATGTGTACATATGGTGAGTCTCTAGGGCATTGTCCTGCTTGATGGCACATGGTCACTGTCCCTCGCCTCTGTCATTCATGAACGGCCTTTAAATCTTAAACATTTAAGAGATGTATGAAAGGAAGCGTGACCGGAGGTGCAGTAGAAGGACAAAAAGGGGTGCAGACATTGGGCGATTGAACACTACAAAGTAATGTCTACAGTGCACCGCAAGAGGTATCCTTACGACATTACCACCCCCATAAGGATACTCTGTCAAGAGAACATTCACCTGAATTTTGAAAAGTTAATTATAAACGATGCAACACGAAGGCCGTCCCTTCCCACTTGGACATTTGAGCTTAAAATGCCTGAAGGAATGAGAAAGGTAGGAAGGTATTAGATCGACTTTACACAAAAAACTATGCAAGCCACAGGCGCTAAGGCAGCCAATAAGCCTTTGGGGTTATACAATCCTGCTTTTCCAACTAGGGTTGTGGCTTATCAAGTAATAATAATAATAATTATAATAACATTTAAAACATCAAATCTCTCTCTCTCTCTCTCTCTCAAAGTACTCAATCATACCATTCAAAACAATAAAATCTCTCTCTCATTCTCTCTCTCTCTCTCTCTCTCTCTCTCTCTCTCTCTCTCTCTCTCTCTCTCTCTCTCTCTCTCTCTCTCTCTCTCTCCAAATCTTTTCCCTGTACTCCAAATCCTTGAGAGAGAGAGATATATAAGACCAGAGCTCTATTCCTTTTTTCAGCTCCCTAAAGCTCTCCATTGTGAGGAGGCAAAGAAAGGAATTGCAAGTATCAGTCCAAATCCCTCAACCGGAAATTCCCAAATCAAGTTTGAGCGTAAAATTCGGCCCACAATTTACGAATCGTGAGAAAATTTTTGACCACTCGATATTGATTTTATCTATTGAGAATTTCGAAT
>NC_090742.1:8705208-8712708 GCF_036898095.1 Palaemon carinicauda
AATTTACAGTAGAAATGGAAAATAATTCTTGACCAGAATTGTCAAAGGTACTGAACTGAAGTTATTATTCGATTAAGAAAAAATCATCTTGCTGCATGCGACATATATTATATATATTTGTTAATAATAATAATAATAATAATAATAATAATAATAATAATAATAAAAATAATAATAATAATAAAAATGATGATAATGATAATAATAATAATAATAACAATAATAATAACAATAATAAAAAAAAAAATAATAATAATAATAATAATAATAATAATAATAATAATAATAATTTTGAAAAAAAGGAAAAGTAACTGAAACATTCTCCTTCCCTCCTGATTCCGTTGAACTACACAAACTCAACAAACCTGTCTTTCTCCATTCTTTCTACATGATCAAACCATCTAAAAATTATCTGATGCATCCTCTCTAAATTCATACTACCCTGAATAATCATTATTAAAATTAAAAAGACTTAATTGCTAGAATCATGATGATTCTACAAAAACCGAGTATCATTAAGATTCCTAATATTTCTTTATAAAAACTTAAATAAAGAGATCCTTGGAAACAGACGCATTAAGAGTTGTAGGCCTACTCGTCTCCCGAATTATTTAATGCCAGTCTACATTCTCGCTACTGCACAGTAGTTGTTCAGTGGCTACTTCCCTCTTGGTAAGGGTAGAAGAGGCTCTTTACCTACGGTAAGTAGCTCCTCTAGGAGAGGTCTTGGGTAGTACCATAGCCTCTGTAATTGTTAAGTGGCTACTTCCCTCTTGTTAAGGGTAGAAGAGACTCTTTAGCTATGGTAAGCAGCTCTTCTAGGAGAAGTCTTGGGTAATACCATAGCCTCTGTAATTGTTAAGTGGCTACTTCCCACTTGGTAAGGGTAGAAGAGACTCTTTAGCTATGGTAAACAGCTCTTCTAGGAGAAGTCTTGGGTAATACCATAGCCTCTGTAATTGTTAAGTGGCTACTTCCCTCTTGGTAAGGGTAAAAGAGACTCTTTAGCTATGGTAAGCAGCTCTTCTAGGAGAAGTCTTGGGTAATACCATAGCCTCTGTAATTGTTAAGTGGCTACTTCCCACTTGGTAAGGGTAGAAGAGACTCTTTAGCTATGGTAAACAGCTCTTCTAGATGTCTTGGGTAGTGCCATAGCCTCTGTAATTGTTAAGTGGCTACTTCCCTCTTGGTAAGGGTAGAAGAGACTCTTTAGCTATGGTAAGTAGCTCTTCTAGGAGAAGTCTTGGGTAATACCATAGCCTCTGTAATTGTTAAGTGGCTACTTCCCTCTTGGTAAGGGTAAAAGAGACTCTTTAGCTATGGTAAGCAGCTCTTCTAGGAGAAGTCTTGGGTAATACCATAGCCTCTGTAATTGTTAAGTGGCTACTTCCCTCTTGGTAAGGGTAGAAGAGACTCTTTAGCTATGGTAAACAGCTCTTCTAGAAGTTTTGGGTAGTGCCATAGCCTCTGTAATTGTTAAGTGGCTACTTCCCTCTTGGTAAGGGTAAAAGAGACTCTTTAGCTATGGTAAGCAGCTCTTCTAGCAGAAGTCTTGGGTAATACCATAGCCTCTGTAATTGATAAGTGGCTACTTCCCTCTTGGTAAGGATAGAAGAGACTCTTTAGCTATGGTAAACAGCTCTTCTAGAAGTCTTGGGTAGTGCCATAGCCTCTGTAATTGTTAAGTGGCTACTTCCCTCTTGGTAAGGGTAGAAGAGACTCTTTAGCTATGGTAAAAAGCTCTTCTAGAAGTCTTGGGTAGTGCCATAGCCTCTGTAATTGTTAAGTGGCTACTTCCCTCTTGGTAAGGGTAGAAGAGACTCTTTAGCTATGGTAAGCAGCTCTTCTAGGAGAAGTCTTGGGTAATACCATAGCCTCTGTAATTGTTAAGTGGCTACTTCCCTCTTGGTAAGGGTAGAAGAGACTATTTAGCTATGGTAAACAGCTCTTCTAGAAGTCTTGGGTAGTGCCATAGCCTCTGTAATTATTAAGTGGCTACTTCCCTCTTGGTAAGGGTAGAAGAGACTCTTTAGCTATGGGAAGCAGCTCTTCTAGGAGAAGTCTTGGGTAATACCATAGCCTCTGTAATTGTTAAGTGGCTACTTCCCTCTTGGTAAGGGTAAAAGAGACTCTTTAGCTATGGTAAGCAGCTCTTCTAGGAGAAGTCTTGGGGAATACCATAGCCTCTGTAATTGTTAAGTGGCTACTTCCCTCTTGGTAAGGGTAGAAGAGACTCTTTAGCTATGGTAAACAGCTCTTCCAGAAGTTTTGGGTAGTGCCATAGCCTCTGTAATTGTTAAGTGGCTACTTCCCTCTTGGTAAGGGTAGAAGAGACTCTTTAGCTATGGTAAGCAGCTCTTCTAGGAGAAGTCTTGGGTAATACCATAGCCTCTGTAATTGTTAATGGCTACTTCCCTCTTGGTAAGGGTAAAAGAGACTCTTTAGCTATGGTAAGCAGCTCTTCTAGGAGAAGTCTTGGGTAATACCATAGCCTCTGTAATTGTTAAGTGGCTACTTCCCTCTTGGTAAGGGTAAAAGAGACTCTTTAGCTATGGTAAGCAGCTCTTCTAGGAGAAGTCTTGGGTAATACCATAGCCTCTGTAATTGTTAAGTGGCTACTTCCCTCTTGGTAAGGGTAGAAGAGACTCTTTAGCTATGGTAAACAGCTCTTCTAGAAGTTTTGGGTAGTGCCATAGCCTCTGTAATTGTTAAGTGGCTACTTCCCTCTTGGTAAGGGTAAAAGAGACTCTTTAGCTATGGTAAGCAGCTCTTCTAGGAGAAGTCTTGGGTAATACCATAGCCTCTGTAATTGATAAGTGGCTACTTCCCTCTTGGTAAGGATAGAAGAGACTCTTTAGCTATGGTAAACAGCTCTTCTAGAAGTCTTGGGTAGTGCCATAGCCTCTGTAATTGTTAAGTGGCTACTTCCCTCTTGGTAAGGGTAGAAGAGACTCTTTAGCTATGGTAAACAGCTCTTCTAGAAGTCTTGGGTAGTGCCATAGCCTCTGTAATTGTTAAGTGGCTACTTCCCTCTTGGTAAGGGTAGAAGAGACTCTTTAGCTATGGTAAGCAGCTCTTCTAGGAGAAGTCTTGGGTAATACCATAGCCTCTGTAATTGTTAAGTGGCTACTTCCCTCTTGGTAAGGGTAGAAGAGACTATTTAGCTATGGTAAACAGCTCTTCTAGAAGTCTTGGGTAGTGCCATAGCCTCTGTAATTATTAAGTGGCTACTTCCCTCTTGGTAAGGGTAGAAGAGACTCTTTAGCTATGGGAAGCAGCTCTTCTAGGAGAAGTCTTGGGTAATACCATAGCCTCTGTAATTGTTAAGTGGCTACTTCCCTCTTGGTAAGGGTAAAAGAGACTCTTTAGCTATGGTAAGCAGCTCTTCTAGGAGAAGTCTTGGGTAATACCATAGCCTCTGTAATTGTTAAGTGGCTACTTCCCTCTTGGTAAGGGTAGAAGAGACTCTTTAGCTATGGTAAACAGCTCTTCTAGAAGTTTTGGGTAGTGCCATAGCCTCTGTAATTGTTAAGTGGCTACTTCCCTCTTGGTAAGGGTAGAAGAGACTCTTTAGCTATGGTAAGCAGCTCTTCTAGGAGACGTCTTGGGTAATACCATAGCCTCTGTAATTGTTAAGTGGCTACTTCCCTCTTGGTAAGGGTAAAAGAGACTCTTTAGCTATGGTAAGCAGCTCTTCTAGGAGAAGTCTTGGGTAATACCATAGCCTCTGTAATTGTTAAGTGGCTACTTCCCTCTTGGTAAGGGTAGAAGAGACTCTTTAGCTATGGTAAACAGCTCTTCTAGAAGTCTTGGGTAGTGCCATAGCCTCTGTAATTGTTAAGTGGCTACTTCCCTCTTGGTAAGGGTAGAAGAGACTCTTTAGCTATGGTAAGCAGCTCTTCTAAGAGAAGTCTTGGGTAATACCATAGCCTCTGTAATTGTTAAGTGGCTACTTCCCTCTTGGTAAGGGTAAAAGAGACTCTTTAGCTATGGTAAGCAGCTCTTCTAGGAGAAGTCTTTGGTAATACCATAGCCTCTGTAATTGTTAAGTGGCTACTTCCCTCTTGGTAAGGGTAGAAGAGACTCTTTAGCTATGGTAAACAGCTCTTCTAGAAGTCTTGGGTAGTGCCATAGCCTCTGTAATTGTTAAGTGGCTACTTCCCTCTTGGTAAGGGTAAAAGAGACTCTTTAGCTATGGTAAACAGCTCTTCTAGAAGTCTTGGGTAATACCATAGCCTCTGTAATTGTTAAGTGGCTACTTCCCTCTTGGTAAGGGTAGAAGAGACTATTTAGCTATGGTAAACAGCTCTTCTAGAAGTCTTGGGTAGTGCCATAGCCTCTGTAATTGTTAAGTGGCTACTTCCCTCTTGGTAAGGGTAAAAGAGACTCTTTAGCTATTATAAGCAGCTCTTCTAGGAGAAGTCTTGGGTAATACCATAGCCTCTGTAATTGTTCAGTGCCTACTTCCCTCTTGGTAAGGGTAGAAGAGACTCTTTTATCTACGGTAAGCAGCTCCTCTAGGAGAAGTCTTGGGTAGTACCATAGCCTCTGTAATTGTTCAGTGGCTACTTCCCTCTTGGTAAAGGTAAAAGAGATTCTTTAGCTACGGTAAGCAGCTCTTCTAGGAGAAGTCTTGGGTAGTGCCATAGCCTCTGTACCATTGCCTTCCATTGTCTTGGATTACAGTTCTCTTACTCGAGAGTAAACTCAGGCACACTATTCTATCTTATTTCTATTCCTCTCGTTTTTTTCAATTTTTATAGTTTATACATGAATTTATCTTATTGTTACTGTTTTATTTACTTGTTAATTACTTCTCTCGTAGTTTATCTATTTCCTTATTTCCTCTCCTCACTGGGCAACTTTCCCTGTTGGAGCCCTTGGGCTTTTCCAACTAGGGTTGTAGCTTAGTAAGTAATAATGATAATAATAGATCAAAGATGCTCCTTTCATACGATCACTAATTATCTGCCTTCTATCGTTAACATGCAAGTCTCCCCTTCGGTTTGATTTCTGAAGTTTTAAGTGGGTAATTAGGAGAAGGAATTTCCGTGTGATTTAATGAACATAGGGGGAATTAACCTATAATTTGACAATCGAGAATCTGTGATTGAATTCGGCAGATTTCTTTGGCATTGAAAATAATTTATATCCTCGTGGATAATATCTGGTGTTAAACATAGTTATTGATTATGATATAAATTGAATATCAGAATGCAAGATTTCTAAATGTAAAAACAAAAACAAAAAAAAAACGTTTCATATGAATTTGCCTAATATAACTAAAAAAATATTAGTTTTCCCTTTACACTTTTAGATCGTTCCAAAAGCTAAATATCTTTATATATGAGCTACACACTTCTAAAAAAATAACTATATCATATTGTTTGGATTTTAATTAACAACACTCGATTAAAGATATTAAATCACTCTCCTCATATGACAACTATGAAAACTTTTACGTTTTCAAAAGGAAACTGTTTACATAAAGGTTAAGCTTTAAGTTGTCCTAAAATATGGTTCACGCTTTAATTTTTCATTGACTAACTAATCTAGCATATAAAGCACTTGTAAAATGTTAACCCCAAAGAAGAGAGAACAAGCCAAACAGCATATATTAGATGTACCCAATATATTATAGTTAACAATGCTGTCATACAAATACAGAAAAAAAAAATATTTAATTATTAAACCTAATACCAACAACAATTTTTACCAATTATATCATGGCAATAACAATATTAGTATAGTCTCCCAAATTAGAAAATAAAAAAAAATAATAATTGAACCTAATATCAAAGTATTGATTTAAAACCTCAAGATAGAGACGACTGGCAAAATCTAACTGAGATGATGGTGATGATGGATATCAACAACGTGTACCAATTATATGACAATAACAACAATATCAGTGTGGTCTCCCAAATAAAGAAAAAAAATAAATAATTAAACCTAATATCAAAGTATTGATTTAAAACCTCAAGATAGAGACGACTGGCAAAATCTAACTGAGATGATGGTGATGATGGATATCGGTTTACTCTGTCATGGGTTAGAGTTCTTTTGCTTGAGGATAGGCTCAGGACCACTATTCTTTTTCTTTCTTCATTTCCTTTCCATACTGGGCCATTTTCAATCTTGGAGCCATTGGACTTATAGTATCCTACTTTCCCAACTAGGGTTGTAGCTTACCAAATAAAAATAATAATAATAATAATAATAATAATAATAATAATAATAATAATAATACGAGGCCTGTGAGACTATCCAATTCCAAACGGCATAAGGGATAACACCGCAGTTCCACGATAAAGTAAATGTCGAGAAGTTGGACAGCAAGATGGAAGAGGTAAAGCAGGTACGAAGATGAAGTAGAACATGAGTAAAATGCAGCTAAGGGTTGAGAGGCCCTGCAAATACCCTAATTATTGCTTACAATACACCGCTTGTGGTGCTGTGCTAGGTGATAACTGAGGCAATGTGAATGCAACTTTATTTCAACAGACAACGGGCTTATATACAAGACTTTCAGTGGAAGAAGGTCACAAAAATTCAAACACATTTCATGAAAAGACAGGTTGAAACCGTTTCTGTTAGCAGTGAGGTGTAGAGCAAGATATACAATAAAATAACAAATACCGTTAAAATGTAAGAGTGTGCGTGAAACACGTGCGGTACAGTTCTTTGAAGATACTAACCACGTGCATTACAGTGCAGTGAAGGTACTAACCACTATGTTACAGTGTATCGAAGGCACTAACCACGTGCGGTACAATGCATTGAAGGCACTAACCACGTGCGGTACAGTGCACTGAAGATGCTAACCCCATGCGTAACCACGTGCGATACAGTGTAAAAGGCACTAACCACCTGCAGTACAGTGCATTGAAGATACTAACCACGTGCGGTACAGTGCATTGAAGATACTAACCACGTGCAGTACAGTGCATTGAAGATACTAACCACGTGCAGTACAGTGCATTGAAGGTACTAACCACGTGCGGTACAGTGCATTGAAGATACTAACCACGTGCAGTACAGTGCATTGAAGGCACTAACCCCGTGAGGTACAATGCATTGAAGGCACTAACTACTTGCAGTACAGTGCACTAAAGGTACTAACCACCACCCTCACTCCCTACGGGAAGCAAAGACATTGATCAGAGTACGAATATCGGCTGTGGTCAGAAAATGACCAAGAAATTTGTTTTTTCTTCGATTTTATTTTCGAAGGAGACAATATGACGGGCATAATTTTGATAGAAACAAAAATAACTAACAAGGGAATATATAAGAATTTATTGCATCCCAAGAATGCATTTGATATTTGCAGGTATAGTAGAGTCTTACAAACGTAATATTCTAAAGACAAGTTTCATAGTTAACCTGAAATTCGCCCCCTTCCAAGAAGCTAAAAGAAGTAAGAGGCATAGCTAATTTTCTTCATGAAAATTTAATAATTAGAAAAGCTCTCTGAGAGTGCATACCTCCGCTACAGAA
>NC_090742.1:8717708-8725208 GCF_036898095.1 Palaemon carinicauda
TTAAATATATGGTCAGTCTCTAGGGCATTGTCCTGCTTGCTAGGGCATTGTCCTGCTTGCTAGGGCAATGTCACTCTTCCTTGCCTCTGCCATTCATGAGTGGCCTTTAAACCGTTAAATATATGGTCAGTCTCTAGGGCATTGTCCTGCTTGCTAGGGCAATGTCACTCTTCCTTGCCTCTGCCATTCATGAGTGGCCTTTAAACCGTTAAATATATGGTCAGTCTCTAGGGCATTGTCCTGCTTGCTACGGCAATGTCACTCTTCCTTGCCTCTGCCATTCATGAGTGGCCTTTAAACCGTTAAATATATGGTCAGTCTCTAGGGCATTGTCCTGCTTGCTACGGCAATGTCACTGTCCCTTGCCTCTGCCATTTATGAGTGGCCTTTAATCCGTTAAATATATGGTAAGTCTCTACGGCATTGTCCTGCTTGCTAGGGCATTGTCCTGCTTGCTAGGGCAATGTCACTCTTCCTTGCCTCTGCCATTCATGAGTGGCCTTTAAACCGTTAAATATATGGTCAGTCTCTAGGGCATTGTCCTGCTTGCTAGGGCAATGTCACTCTTCCTTGCCTCTGCCATTCATGAGTGGCCTTTAAACCGTTAAATATATGGTCAGTCTCTAGGGCATTGTCCTGCTTGCTAGGGCATTGTCCTGCTTGCTAGGGCAATGTCACTCTTCCTTGCCTCTGCCATTCATGAGTGGCCTTTAAACCGTTAAATATATGGTCAGTCTCTAGGGCATTGTCCTGCTTGCTAGGGCAATGTCACTGTGCCTTGCCTCTGCCATTCATGAGTGGCCTTTAAACCGTTAAATATATGGTCAGTCTCTAGGGCATTGTCCTGCTTGCTAGGGCAATGTCACTCTTCCTTGCCTCTGCCATTCATGAGTGGCCTTTAAACCGTTAAATATATGGTCAGTCTCTAGGGCATTGTCCTGCTTGCTAGAGCAATGTCACTCTTCCTTGCCTCTGCCATTCATGAGTGGCCTTTAAACCGTTAAATATATGGTCAGTCTCTAGGGCATTGTCCTGCTTGCTAGGGCATTGTCCTGCTTGCTAGGGCAATGTCACTCTTCCTTGCCTCTGCCATTCATGAGTGGCCTTTAAACCGTTAAATATATGGTCAGTCTCTAGGGCATTGTCCTGCTTGCTAGGGCAATGTCACTGTGCCTTGCCTCTGCCATTCATGAGTGGCCTTTAAACCATTAAATATATGGTCAGTCTCTAGGGCATTGTCCTGCTTGCTAGGGCAATGTCACTGTGCCTTGCCTCTGCCATTCATGAGTGGCCTTTAAACCGTTAAATATATGGTCAGTCTCTAGGGCATTGTCCTGCTTGCTAGGGCAATGTCACTCTTCCTTGCCTCTGCCATTCATGAGTGGCCTTTAAACCGTTAAATATATGGTCAGTCTCTAGGGCATTGTCCTGCTTGCTAGGGCATTGTCCTGCTTGCTAGGGCAATGTCACTCTTCCTTGCCTCTGCCATTCATGAGTGGCCTTTAAACCGTTAAATATATGGTCTGTCTCTAGGGCATTGTCCTGCTTGCTAGGGCAATGTCACTCTTCCTTGCCTCTGCCATTCATGAGTGGCCTTTAAACCGTTAAATATATGGTCAGTCTCTAGGGCATTGTCCTGCTTGCTAGGGCATTGTCCTGCTTGCTAGGGCAATGTCACTCTTCCTTGCCTCTGCCATTCATGAGTGGCCTTTAAACCGTTAAATATATGGTCAGTCTCTAGGGCATTGTCCTGCTTGCTAGGGCAATGTCACTCTTCCTTGCCTCTGCCATTCATGAGTGGCCTTTAAACCGTTAAATATATGGTCAGTCTCTAGGGCATTGTCCTGCTTGCTAGGGCATTGTCCTGCTTGCTAGGGCAATGTCACTCTTCCTTGCCTCTGCCATTCATGAGTGGCCTTTAAACCGTTAAATATATGGTCAGTCTCTAGGGCATTGTCCTGCTTGCTAGGGCAATGTCACTGTGCCTTGCCTCTGCCATTCATGAGTGGCCTTTAAACCGTTAAATATATGGTCAGTCTCTAGGGCATTGTCCTGCTTGCTAGGGCAATGTCACTCTTCCTTGCCTCTGCCATTCATGAGTGGCCTTTAAACCGTTAAATATATGGTCAGTCTCTAGGGCATTGTCCTGCTTGCTAGGGCAATGTCACTCTTCCTTGCCTCTGCCATTCATGAGTGGCCTTTAAACCGTTAAATATATGGTCAGTCTCTAGGGCATTGTCCTGCTTGCTAGGGCAATGTCACTCTTCCTTGCCTCTGCCATTCATGAGTGGCCTTTAAACCGTTAAATATATGGTCAGTCTCTAGGGCATTGTCCTGCTTGCTAGGGCATTGTCCTGCTTGCTAGGGCAATGTCACTCTTCCTTGCCTCTGCCATTCATGAGTGGCCTTTAAACCGTTAAATATATGGTCAGTCTCTAGGGCATTGTCCTGCTTGCTAGGGCAATGTCACTCTTCCTTGCCTCTGCCATTCATGAGTGGCCTTTAAACCGTTAAATATATGGTCAGTCTCTAGGGCATTGTCCTGCTTGCTAGGGCAATGTCACTCTTCCTTGCCTCTGCCATTCATGAGTGGCCTTTAAACCGTTAAATATATGGTCAGTCTCTAGGGCATTGTCCTGCTTGCTAGGGCAATGTCACTCTTCCTTGCCTCTGCCATTCATGAGTGGCCTTTAAACCGTTAAATATATGGTCAGTCTCTAGGGCATTGTCCTGCTTGCTAGGGCATTGTCCTGCTTGCTAGGGCAATGTCACTCTTCCTTGCCTCTGCCATTCATGAGTGGCCTTTAAACCGTTAAATATATGGTCAGTCTCTAGGGCATTGTCCTGCTTGCTAGGGCAATGTCACTGTGCCTTGCCTCTGCCATTCATGAGTGGCCTTTAAACCGTTAAATATATGGTCAGTCTCTAGGGCATTGTCCTGCTTGCTAGGGCAATGTCACTCTTCCTTGCCTCTGCCATTCATGAGTGGCCTTTAAACCGTTAAATATATGGTCAGTCTCTAGGGCATTGTCCTGCTTGCTAGGGCAATGTCACTCTTCCTTGCCTCTGCCATTCATGAGTGGCCTTTAAACCGTTAAATATATGGTCAGTCTCTAGGGCATTGTCCTGCTTGCTAGGGCATTGTCCTGCTTGCTAGGGCAATGTCACTCTTCCTTGCCTCTGCCATTCATGAGTGGCCTTTAAACCGTTAAATATATGGTCAGTCTCTAGGGCATTGTCCTGCTTGCTAGGGCAATGTCACTCTTCCTTGCCTCTGCCATTCATGAGTGGCCTTTAAACCGTTAAATATATGGTCAGTCTCTAGGGCATTGTCCTGCTTGCTAGGGCAATGTCACTCTTCCTTGCCTCTGCCATTCATGAGTGGCCTTTAAACCGTTAAATATATGGTCAGTCTCTAGGGCATTGTCCTGCTTGCTAGGGCATTGTCCTGCTTGCTAGGGCAATGTCACTCTTCCTTGCCTCTGCCATTCATGAGTGGCCTTTAAACCGTTAAATATATGGTCAGTCTCTAGGGCATTGTCCTGCTTGCTAGGGCAATGTCACTGTGCCTTGCCTCTGCCATTCATGAGTGGCCTTTAAACCGTTAAATATATGGTCAGTCTCTAGGGCATTGTCCTGCTTGCTAGGGCATTGTCCTGCTTGCTAGGGCAATGTCACTCTTCCTTGCCTCTGCCATTCATGAGTGGCCTTTAAACCGTTAAATATATGGTCAGTCTCTAGGGCATTGTCCTGCTTGCTAGGGCAATGTCACTGTGCCTTGCCTCTGCCATTCATGAGTGGCCTTTAAACCGTTAAATATATGGTCAGTCTCTAGGGCATTGTCCTGCTTGCTAGGGCATTGTCCTGCTTGCTAGGGCAATGTCACTCTTCCTTGCCTCTGCCATTCATGAGTGGCCTTTAAACCGTTAAATATATGGTCAGTCTCTAGGGCATTGTCCTGCTTGCTAGGGCAATGTCACTGTGCCTTGCCTCTGCCATTCATGAGTGGCCTTTAAACCGTTAAATATATGGTCAGTCTCTAGGGCATTGTCCTGCTTGCTAGGGCATTGTCCTGCTAGCTAGGGCAATGTCACTCTTCCTTGCCTCTGCCATTCATGAGTGGCCTTTAAACCGTTAAATATATGGTCAGTCTCTAGGGCATTGTCCTGCTTGCTAGGGCAATGTCACTGTGCCTTGCCTCTGCCATTCATGAGTGGCCTTTAAACCGTTAAATATATGGTCAGTCTCTAGGGCATTGTCCTGCTTGCTAGGGCATTGTCCTGCTTGCTAGGGCAATGTCACTCTTCCTTGCCTCTGCCATTCATGAGTGGCCTTTAAACCGTTAAATATATGGTCAGTCTCTAGGGCATTGTCCTGCTTGCTAGGGCAATGTCACTGTGCCTTGCCTCTGCCATTCATGAGTGGCCTTTAAACCGTTAAATATATGGTCAGTCTCTAGGGCATTGTCCTGCTTGCTAGGGCATTGTCCTGCTTGCTAGGGCAATGTCACTCTTCCTTGCCTCTGCCATTCATGAGTGGCCTTTAAACCGTTAAATATATGGTCAGTCTCTAGGGCATTGTCCTGCTTGCTAGGGCAATGTCACTGTGCCTTGCCTCTGCCATTCATGAGTGGCCTTTAAACCGTTAAATATATGGTCAGTCTCTAGGGCATTGTCCTGCTTGCTAGGGCATTGTCCTGCTTGCTAGGGCAATGTCACTCTTCCTTGCCTCTGCCATTCATGAGTGGCCTTTAAACCGTTAAATATATGGTCAGTCTCTAGGGCATTGTCCTGCTTGCTACGGCAATGTCACTCTTCCTTGCCTCTGCCATTCATGAGTGGCCTTTAAACCGTTAAATATATGGTCAGTCTCTAGGGCATTGTCCTGCTTGCTACGGCAATGTCACTCTTCCTTGCCTCTGCCATTCATGAGTGGCCTTTAAACCGTTAAATATATGGTCAGTCTCTAGGGCATTGTCCTGCTTGCTAGGGCATTGTCCTGCTTGCTAGGGCAATGTCACTCTTCCTTGCCTCTGCCATTCATGAGTGGCCTTTAAACCGTTAAATATATGGTCAGTCTCTAGGGCATTGTCCTGCTTGCTAGGGCAATGTCACTGTGCCTTGCCTCTGCCATTCATGAGTGGCCTTTAAACCGTTAAATATATGGTCAGTCTCTAGGGCATTGTCCTGCTTGCTAGGGCAATGTCACTCTTCCTTGCCTCTGCCATTCATGAGTGGCCTTTAAACCGTTAAATATATGGTCAGTCTCTAGGGCATTGTCCTGCTTGCTAGGGCATTGTCCTGCTTGCTAGGGCAATGTCACTCTTCCTTGCCTCTGCCATTCATGAGTGCCCTTTAAACCGTTAAATATATGGTCAGTCTCTAGGGCATTGTCCTGCTTGCTAGGGCAATGTCACTCTTCCTTGCCTCTGCCATTCATGAGTGGCCTTTAAACCGTTAAATATATGGTCAGTCTCTAGGGCATTGTCCTGCTTGCTAGGGCAATGTCACTCTTCCTTGCCTCTGCCATTCATGAGTGGCCTTTAAACCGTTAAATATATGGTCAGTCTCTAGGGCATTGTCCTGCTTGCTAGGGCAATGTCACTCTTCCTTGCCTCTGCCAATCATGAGTGGCCTTTAAACCGTTAAATATATGGTCAGTCTCTAGGGCATTGTCCTGCTTGCTAGGGCAATGTCACTCTTCCTTGCCTCTGCCATTCATGAGTGCCCTTTAAACCGTTAAATATATGGTCAGTCTCTAGGGCATTGTCCTGCTAGCTAGGGCAATGTCACTGTGCCTTGCCTCTGCCATTCATGAGTGGCCTTTAAACCGTTAAATATATGGTCAGTCTCTAGGGCATTGTCCTGCTTGCTAGGGCAATGTCACTCTTCCTTGCCTCTGCCATTCATGAGTGGCCTTTAAACCGTTAAATATATGGTCAGTCTCTAGGGCATTGTCCTGCTTGCTAGGGCATTGTCCTGCTTGCTAGGGCAATGTCACTCTTCCTTGCCTCTGCCATTCATGAGTGGCCTTTAAACCGTTAAATATATGGTCAGTCTCTAGGGCATTGTCCTGCTTGCTACGGCAATGTCACTGTGCCTTGCCTCTGCCATTCATGAGTGGCCTTTAAACCGTTAAATATATGGTCAGTCTCTAGGGCATTGTCCCGCTTGCTACGGCAATGTCACTGTCCCTTGCCTCTGCCATTCATGAGTGGCCTTTAAACCTTTGAATATATGGTCAGTCTCTAAGACATAGCTGCTTGCTCGGGCAATGTCCCTGTCCCTTGCCTCTGCCATTCATGATCAGTATTTAAACCTTTAAATATATGGTCAGTCTTTAGGGCATTGTCCTGCTTACTAGAGTAATGTCACTCTCCCTCAACTCTGCCATTCATGAGCGGCCTTTAAACCTATAAACCTATTTTCCAAAATCAAACTGGAGCTGTTGAGCGATACTCAAGCAAATGAGGCCAAATGAGGTCAATGAGAATGTTTTGTTAATCAGATTAAAAAGGAATTTAGTCGGAAATAATGAGCTCTTCCTAATGAAATAATGCTATTGTGTTTCTCGCGAAGAATAATGATCGTTAAATGTGTGTGTGGAAGGGAAGAGAGGTTGAGGGAAAGGAAAATAGTGTATCTATTCTAAGTAGCACAATCAGGAGGAAAATCATTTCTTAGAAAATGAAATGTTTTCGACTGGGTTTATTACCTCCGCCAACGAAGTTGGCAGGGGGTTATATTTTCGCCCCTGTTTGTGTGTCTGTGAACAGCTTCCTGGCCACAATTTTA
The DNA here is from genome assembly GCF_036898095.1 of Palaemon carinicauda. Taxonomy (NCBI): domain Eukaryota; kingdom Metazoa; phylum Arthropoda; class Malacostraca; order Decapoda; family Palaemonidae; genus Palaemon; species Palaemon carinicauda. The sequence goes on from NC_090742.1 coordinate 8,724,503, forward strand.
ATCATTGAGTAATGAAACTTGCATGGATTAACTGTTTTGTAAAAAATAAATAAAATTGAAATGAAAAAAAGTACGTACATAGGTTATTTCTTTTAAAAAATAAAGTAAAACTGGACTAAACTGTCCCAAAAATTTGTAAAAGATTAAAAATAGATAAATAAAATTTAAATGAAAAAAGGACGTAAATAATATATTTCCTCAATGATGGTAAAGTAAAAAAGGCCGAAATAAACAGTCCCAAAAATGTATGCAAAAATAGAAAAAAAATAGAATGAAATGAAAAAAGTACGTAAAGTAAATAGTATATTTTTTCATAACATTTAAGTAAAACTGGCAAAAATAAATTGCCCCAAAAAAAGTGTGTAAAAATAGAAAAATAAATAATATTGATATGGAAAAATTAACAATTAAAAAAAAATAATATTAAATTAAAACTTGCAGACCTAAACGGTCCAAAATTACGTCGCACAGTCCACTTTCCCTTTCTGTAGAGCTACAGGAAATCCGCAACTGAAATGGCAAGAAAAATAATGAAATAAAAACAGCCCTTTTTTAGCAATACCAGTTGCATGATATTGGGCCGCTGACAAAAAAAAAAAAAAAAAAAAAAAAAAAAAAAAAAAAAAAAAAAACTTTTCAAAAGCTTTATCGCCATTCGCCATGCGAATAGAAGTGTAAATAGAAAATTGGTTTGGAAAACAAATAA
>NC_090742.1:8735208-8737708 GCF_036898095.1 Palaemon carinicauda
AGAGTCATTGGGTCCTTTGACTGGCCAGACAATACTACACTGCATCCTTCTCTCTGGTTACAGCTCATTTTCCTTTTGCCTACACATACACCGAATAGTCTGACCCATCCTTTGCATATTCTCCTCTGTCCTCATACACCTGACAACACTGAGATTACCTAACAATTCTTCTTCTCTCAAGAGCTTAACTACTGCACTGTAATTGCTCAAGGGCTACTTTCCTCTTGGTAAGGGTAGAAGAGACTCTTTAGCTATGGTATGCAGCTCTTCTAGGAATAGGACACTCCAAAATCAAACCATTGTTCTCTAGTTTTGGGCAGTGCCATACCCTCAGTGCCATGGTCTTCCACGGTCTTGGGGTAGAATTCTCTTGCTTGAGGGTACACTCGGGCACACTATTCTATGATATTTCTCTTCCTCTTTTTTTTTTTTTTTAAGTTTTAAAACCTTACATAGGAAAGAATTACTTTAATATTGTTACTGTTTTTAATTTTGTTTTTATTGTTAATTACTTATCTTGTAGTTTATTTATTGCCTTATTCCCTTTCTTCACTGGGCTATTTTCCCTATTAGAGCCCTTGGACTTATAGCATCAGGCTTTTCCAACAAAGGTAGCTTCGCAAGTAATTACAATAATAATAATAATAATAATAATAATAATATTAATAATAATAATCACAATAATATATAATAATAACCATGGACTACTAATAGATTTGGCACGTGTTGGAATTACTACTTAATATCTTACTGCCATATCAAAATGCTTTCATTTCATTAGAAATTTTGCCATATAATCCTTTCCTACTCATCTCTCTCTCTCTCTCTCTCTCTCTCTCTCTCTCTCTCTCTCTCTTTTCATTAACCACCATTAACGAAAATCCCAAATTCAACAGGATATGTGAAATTTTTAGCAGAATCGGACTAATAAAATGATGATGAAATTGAAAGATCTTGGTGGGGGAAACATCGATTTTACTAAAACTTTCATATCCTGTGCAGAAGATAAATCTGTCGTTTCATACTAAATGTAAAAGGATATCCATCCTCTAATCTAATTAAATGTCTTTCTATATATATATTTATATATATACATATATATATATATATATATATATATACAGTGATACCTTGGATTACGAGACTAATTTAATCTAAGAACGAACTCGGAGAGTAAAATGCTTAAATCCTACAACAATTTTTCCCATAAGAAATAAAGGAAATTTAGTCGATGCATTCAAAATGTTCATAAATAGAAACGTAATAATTCTTGAAAGTTTTTTTACAGTATTTAATGAAAAAAATTATAACCACCATCATCAGAAATGAATACAAATCAATGATTTACAATAAAAAAAAAAATGATAAATTAACCCACATTTTACTTTTCAGGAAAGTCATGGCTAGCGAGAGGAAGACAAGAGGAGAAGAAGGAGGAAGAAAGTGTTACTACTTGGAAGGAGAAACTCTGTACATCTGGTAAAATATCTGGAGATCTTTTTCTTTTGAATGACTTTCACTATCACAACCTGAATCTCTAATTTACAAATTATGGACACAAGGTGATCTTTTTTTTAATATTATGTTAAATTTTCCCAAGGAACCTATCTAGATACATCTGCTTTTGCATTTTCTTTATAAAGGCATGGAAATATGTTGTATATATTATCTGTAAAGATTCGCTAAGCGCCTTATTGGGGGTAAACTCCAAGGAGTGAACACTGCTTTCTGAGCATGGCATAATAGTCTCCTTTGTACTTGTCCTCGAAAATTGCCCACATACTGAAAAACTTTTGCTCATAAGCCAATAATGCGATACTCATTAACAAATTCAAAATTGTACGCTCGTCTTAAAATTTGTTCATAACCAAATTTGCTTGTAACCCGAAGTGTAGGTTTATGTGTGTGTGTGTATATGTGTATATATATATATATATATATATATAATAATATATATATATATATACATATATACATATATATACATATATATATATATATATATATAGGTATGTATATGTATATTCCCTTTCTGAGTGAGGATACCTGTCGTGGTGAAAGGGTTTGTGTATTGCCATGTTTAGCAAAGGTGCACTGTTCAGGGCCACCATTACCATTCCGCACTGGCCAGTGTGGTGATAAAAACTGGACAAACCCTAGACATGAACAGGGACATGTCTGAGGCATTTGACTTGCAGTGAACTAGAAACAGCTCCATTTACTGTTGTTGTTGTTATACATATACATATACATACACACACACACACACATATATATATATATATATATGTGTGTGTGTGTGTGTGTGTGTGTGTGTAGGTACAAATATATTAAAGACAATCAGAAAAGACACCAAATTAAAGCCATAAATTAAAGTGACTCTATTTATAACAGTTTGGGCAAATACAATGTTCAGAAATTATGAAAAATCCATAAATCAAATATAACATACAAATATATACACAAACGCATTTCCAATCAAATTGTCGGCCACTAAATT
>NC_090742.1:8740208-8747708 GCF_036898095.1 Palaemon carinicauda
ATTTTCCGGTCAATATCTGTGAAATTTAATACAATTCATTTATGACCTATAATAAAATTTTACCTTATGAAAATAATACTTCATTACGAGATATTATTATCATTATTATTATCATTGTTATTATTATAATTATTTTTATTAGCTAATACAATTATTATCATTATCATTGTTATCATTATTATTAATATTACTATTAGCTAAGATAATAATCATAATAATAATAATAATAATTATTATTATTATTATTATCATTGTTATTATTAGCTATGATAATTATTATTATTATTATTACTTTTATTATCTAGGAAGCAACCCTAGTAGGAAACGCAGGATGCTATAAGCCCAAGGGCTCCAACAGGGAAATATAGCCCAGTGAGGAAAAGAAACAAGGTAAAAAATAAACTACAAGAGAATTAATGAACAATGAAAATAAAATATTTCATGAACAGTAGCAACATTGCAATAAATCTTTCTTAATAAACTATTAAAACTCCAAAAAACAAGAGGAAGAGAAATAAGATAGAATAGTATACACGAGTTCTCTTTACTGATCGTCTTTTTTATCAATTTATGCTCGTATCCTGAAACACTCGCCCCCCCCCCCTCGCTCGTTCAAGTGGTGAGCCGAGATAGACATATTTCCATATATATCAGATTTCTTTGTAGTCGTTGATTAAATTAAATTTTCCGTGAAAAAGATCTTTACGTCAGTTTATTTTCTATTTCGAAAGAAGACCCACCAACAGTGGTTTTCGAAGCAACAGCTGACTGCTTCTTTCCCAATTACATATTCTGCATATTGGATTTATTTCCACAATTGAGGTCATTCATGTAGAAATATATAGTTATAGAAATTCTTATTCTTTTTCTCAATTTATGATAGGCACTTTCATATACTTCACATCAACAACCATATTCAAACGTAAAATATCATCATCATCTCCTCCTACGCCTATTGACGCAAAGGGCCTTGGTTAGATTTCGCCAGTCGTCTCCATCTTCAGCTTTTAATTCAATACTTCTCCATTCATCATCCCCTACTTTAGGCTTCATAGTCCTCAGCCACATAGGCCTGGGTCTTCCAACTCTTCTAGTGCCTTGTGGAGCCCAGTTGAAAGGTTGGTGAACTCATCTCTCTTGGGGAGTGCAAAGACCATGAAGAGGAAATATATATATATATATATATATATATATATATATATATATATATATATATAAAATATTTAAATTTCAAATTTTCTTAATAAACATCATTTGGAGTAACTAAACCTTTAATTAGTGCTCACATGTGGTTGCCTATTTGAAATTTCCCTGCCTGGCAATCTGCTGGACTGGGATTCAAGACCCGTTCAAGCTCGATAGTCTCTTGTAGTGTCTGTAACCTCACAATCCTTGTGTGCTAAGGATGGGGGCTTTGTGGGATCCTACAGGTCTACCTGCTCAGTCATCAGCAGCCATTGCCTTGTCCACCCTGGTTCTAACTAGGGTGGAGAAGGGGCGAAGGTGCTGAACATATGTATGTATGGCCAGTCTCTAGGACATTGTCCTGCTTGATAGGGCAACGTCACTGTCCCTTGCCTCCGCTATTCATGAGTGGCCTTTAAACCTTTATATGTGATACTGCCAATTGGAAATGTCCCTGCCTGGCGATCTGCTGGACTGGAATTCGAGACGCGTTTTAGCTCGATAGTTTCTTGTAGTGTCTGTAACCTCCTAATCTTTATGTGCTAAGGATGGAAAGTTTGGGGGAGCCTATTGGTCTCTCTGCTCAGTCATCAGCAGCCATTGCCTTGTCCACCCTGGTAATAGCCTGGATGGAGAGGGAGGCTTAGGCCCTGATCATGTGTACATATGGTTAGTCTCTAGGGCATTGTCCTGCTAGATCATTGTCAACTGTCCCTTGCCTCTGCCATTCATGAGCGACTTTTCAACTTTTTATAAAGATTTCTCTACAAAATCAAAAGCCTTTTCCTAGAGAAATGCGGAACACAAGCAACGGAAACTAGAGAAAAACATAGCCTCCACTTACTGTACTTTCATAAAAGCTAACTTTAAACCTTTAATAAATATTTCTCTTGAAGATCACAAGCTATTTCATAGAGAAATGCGAATATGAAATAACTGAAACTAAAGGGGGTAACCTAGAGTAATTTTTTGCAAAAAACTACGTTGCAACCATCAAATTGTCTTCATAAAGTGTCAAATATTGTAAGTACTTTAAAATCATTCACCCAATCTGTCTGTTTCTTTATACCATGGAACTTTACCTTTTCCATTTTTGGTCTATATTAACCAACGTCTTCTCAAATGGCTTTAGTTCTTTCAGAAACGTAAGAGACAAATAATATTAATTTAAAAAAAATTCATATGTAACAAATAAAAACTAGTTTGTTTTAACATAAATTAATATTTTGTGATATAAATTCAAAAAAATAAATGAACTATAGGCCGGCAAAGGATTAAGCTTTATCGAAAGCTAGTCATGAAAGTGAAATATGATTAGTATACTCATGAGTATACTGAGATTCACGGCTTAAAGAAAATAAAAAAAAAATTGAGTATACCGAGATCCACACCTTAAAGAAAGGTAAAAAAAAAATAATAGAATACTGAGATCCACACCTCAAAAGGTGAAAAAGGAAGTAAACTGAGATCCACACCTTAAAGAGGGGTTGAATAAAAATAGCACACTGAGATCCACACTGAAGTAAAAAAAAAAAAAAAAAAAGTGTAAACTGGGATCCATACCTTAAAGGTGAGAAAATTGAGTATACTGAGATCCACCCCTTAAATAAAGGTGAAAAAAATTGAATATACAGAGATCCACACCTTATATAAAGGCAAAGAAATTAAGTATACTTAGATCTACACCTCAAATAAAGGAGAAAAAAAAAAATTTGAGTATACCGAGATCCACACCTTAAATAAAGATGAAAAAAAAAAATGAATATACTGAGGTCCACACTTTAAATAAAGGTGATAAAATTGAGTACACTAAGATCCACACCTTGAAGAAAGGTGAAAAAATTAGTATACTGAAATCCACACTTTAAATAAATGTGAAAAAATTAGTATACTGAGATCCACACTTTAAATAAATGTGAAAAAATTAGTATACTGAGATCCACACTTTAAATAAATGTGAAAAAAAAAAAATTAGTATACTTAGATCCATACCTTCAATAAAGGTAAAAAGAATGAGTATACCGAGATCCACACTTTAAATGAAGGTGAAAAAAAAATTGAGTATACATATGCATGTACTGAGATCCACACCTTAAATAAAGGTGAAAAAATTGAGTATGCATATGCATATACTGATAGCCACGCCTTAAATAAAGGTGAAAAAATTGAGTATGCATATGCATATACTGATAGCCACGCCTTAAATAAAGGTGAAAAAATTGAGTATGCATATGCATGTACTGATAGCCACACCTTAAATAAAGGTGAAAAAATTGAGTATGCATATGCATGTACTGATAGCCACACCTTAAATAAAGGTGAAAAAATTGAGTATGCATATGCATGTACTGATAGCCACACCTTAAATAAAGGTGAAAAAATTGAGTATGCATATGCATGTACTGATAGCCACACCTTAAATAAAGGTGAAAAAATTGAGTATGCATATGCATGTACTGATAGCCACACCTTAAATAGAGGTGAAAAAATTGAGTATGCATATGCATGTACTGATAGCCATACCTTAAATAGAGGTGAAAAAATTGAGTATGCATATGCATGTACTGAGATCCACACCTTAAATAAAGGTGAAAAAATTGAGTATGCATATGCATATACTGATAGCCACACCTTAAATAAAGGTGAAAAAATTGAGTATGCATATGCATATACTGATAGCCACACCTTAAATAAAGGTGAAAAAATTGAGTATGCATATGCATATACTGATAGCCACACCTTAAATAAAGGTGAAAAAATTGAGTATGCATATGCATATACTGATAGCCACACCTTAAATAAAGGTGAAAAAATTGAGTATGCATATGCATGTACTGAGATCCACACCTTAAATAAAGGTGAAAAAATTGAGTATGCATATGCATGTACTGATAGCCACACCTTAAATAGAGGTGAAAAAATTGAGTATGCATATGCATGTACTGATAGCCACACCTTAAATAGAGGTGAAAAAATTGAGTATGCATATGCATGTACTGATAGCCACACCTTAAATAGAGGTGAAAAAATTGAGTATGCATATGCATGTACTGAGATCCACACCTTAAATAAAGGTGAAAAAATTGAGTATGCATATGCATATACTGATAGCCACACCTTAAATAAAGGTGAAAAAATTGAGTATGCATATGCATATACTGATAGCCACACCTTAAATAAAGGTGAAAAAATTGAGTATGCATATGCATGTACTGATAGCCACACCTTAAATAAAGGTGAAAAAATTGAGTATGCATATGCATGTACTGATAGCCACACCTTAAATAAAGGTGAAAAAATTGAGTATGCATATACTGATAGCCACACCTTAAATAAAGGTGAAAAAATTGAGTATGCATATGCATATACTGATAGCCACACCTTAAATAAAGGTGAAAAAATTGAGTATGCATATACTGATAGCCACACCTTAAATAAAGGTGAAAAAATTGAGTATGCATATGCATATACTGATAGCCACACCTTAAATAAAGGTGAAAAAATTGAGTATGCATATGCATATACTGATAGCCACACCTTAAATAAAGGTGAAAAAATTGAGTATGCATATACTGATAGCCACACCTTAAATAAAGGTGAAAAAATTGAGTATGCATATGCATATACTGATAGCCACACCTTAAATAAAGGTGAAAAAATTGAGTATGCATATACTGATAGCCACACCTTAAATAAAGGTGAAAAAATTGAGTATGCATATGCATATACTGATAGCCACACCTTAAATAAAGGTGAAAAAATTGAGTATGCATATACTGATAGCCACACCTTAAATAAAGGTGAAAAAATTGAGTATGCATATGCATATACTGATAGCCACACCTTAAATAAAGGTGAAAAAATTGAGTATGCATATGCATATACTGATAGCCACACCTTAAATAAAGGTGAAAAAATTGAGTATGCATATACTGATAGCCACACCTTAAATAAAGGTGAAAAAATTGAGTATGCATATGCATATACTGATAGCCACACCTTAAATAAAGGTGAAAAAATTGAGTATGCATATGCATATACTGATAGCCACACCTTAAATAAAGGTGAAAAAATTGAGTATGCATATACTGATAGCCACACCTTAAATAAAGGTGAAAAAATTGAGTATGCATATGCATATACTGATAGCCACACCTTAAATAAAGGTGAAAAAATTGAGTATGCATATACTGATAGCCACACCTTAAATAAAGGTGAAAAAATTGAGTATGCATATGCATATACTGATAGCCACACCTTAAATAAAGTTGAAAAAATTGAGTATGCATATACTGATAGCCACACCTTAAATAAAGGTGAAAAAATTGAGTATGCATATGCATATACTGATAGCCACACCTTAAATAAAGGTGAAAAAATTGAGTATGCATATGCATATACTGATAGCCACACCTTGAATAAAGGTGAAAAAATTGAGTATGCATATGCATGTACTGATAGCCACACCTTAAATAAAGGTGAAAAAATTGAGTATGCATATGCATGTACTGATAGCCACACCTTAAATAAAGGTGAAAAAATTGAGTATGCATATGCATGTACTGATAGCCACACCTTAAATAAAGGTGAAAAAATTGAGTATGCATATGCATGTACTGATAGCCACACCTTAAATAAAGGTGAAAAAATTGAGTATGCATATGCATGTACTGATAGCCACACCTTAAATAAAGGTGAAAAAATTGAGTATGCATATGCATATACTGATAGCCACACCTTAAATAAAGGTGAAAAAATTGAGTATGCATATACTGATAGCCACACCTTAAATAAAGGTGAAAAAATTGAGTATGCATATGCATATACTGATAGCCACACCTTAAATAAAGGTGAAAAAATTGAGTATGCATATGCATATACTGATAGCCACACCTTAAATAAAGGTGAAAAAATTGAGTATGCATATGCATATACTGATAGCCACACCTTAAATAAATTTGAAAAAATTGAGTATGCATATGCATATACTGAGATCCACACCTTAAATAAAGGTGAAAAAATTGAGTATGCATATGCATATACTGAGAGCCACACCTTAAATAAAGGTGAAAAAATTGAGTATGCATATGCATGTACTGATAGCCACACCTTAAATAAAGGTGAAAAAATTGAGTATGCATATGCATGTACTGATAGCCACACCTTAAATAAAGGTGAAAAAATTGAGTATACATATGCATGTACTGAGATCCACACCTTAAATAAAGGTGAAAAACTTGAGTATGCATATGCATATACTGATAGCCACACCTTAAATAAAGGTGAAAAAATTGAGTATACATATGCATGTACTGAGATCCACACCTTAAATAAAGGTGAAAAACTTGAGAATGCATATGCATATACTGATAGCCACACCTTAAATAAAGGTGAAAAACTTGAGTATGCATATGCATATACTGATAGCCACACCTTAAATAAAGTTGAAAAAATTGAGTATGCATATACTGATAGCCACACCTTAAATAAAGGTGAAAAAATTGAGTATGCATATGCATATACTGATAGCCACACCTTAAATAAAGGTGAAAAAATTGAGTATACATATGCATATACTGAGATCCACACCTTAAATAAAGGTGAAAAACTTGAGTATGCATATGCATATACTGATAGCCACACCTTAAATAAAGGTGAAAAACTTGAGTATGCATATGCATATACTGATAGCCACACCTTAAATAAAGTTGAAAAAATTGAGTATGCATATACTGATAGCCACACCTTAAATAAAGGTGAAAAAATTGAGTATGCATATGCATATACTGATAGCCACACCTTAAATAAAGGTGAAAAAATTGAGTATGCATATGCATATACTGATAGCCACACCTTAAATAAATTTGAAAAAATTGAGTATGCATATGCATATACTGAGATCCACACCTTAAATAAAGGTGAAAAAATTGAGTATGCATATGCATATACTGAGAGCCACACCTTAAATAAAGGTGAAAAAATTGAGTATGCATATGCATATACTGATAGCCACACCTTAAATAAATTTGAAAAAATTGAGTATGCATATGCATATACTGATAGCCACACCTTGAATAAAGGTGAAAAAATTGAGTATGCATATGCATGTACTGATAGCCACACCTTAAATAAATTTGAAAAAATTGAGTATGCATATGCATATACTGAGATCCACACCTTAAATAAAGGTGAAAAAATTGAGTATGCATATGCATATACTGAGAGCCACACCTTAAATAAAGGTGAAAAAATTGAGTATGCATATGCATATACTGATAGCCACACCTTAAATAAATTTGAAAAAATTGAGTATGC
>NC_090742.1:8752708-8770208 GCF_036898095.1 Palaemon carinicauda
AGAAAAATAAAATAAAAGAGACGTCTATCACTAAATAACTGGCATGTAAACTCAGTGTTCCATAAAAGAAAACCTTTTTTTAAGCATTTGAAATATATCTCACTGCCTACAAAAAGCCAACGACGGACTTCAGATACGTTACAGCAGGCATCTAGGGTAGGCCTATTCTATAGACCTTGGGGTAGGCCTAACGTTAACACTGGAATGGTGAAAGTCATAAGAAAGACATATTTGATAATTTCTGTGCCAAGTTACAGCAAACTGGTGAAGTAAAAATTCTGATAGCTATATGATTTTAATGTGTTATGTAATATTTCATCAATAAATTTTGTCGAAAAGGCAGCTTAAAATTCAGGCATACGTATCATTATTTTAGGCATCGGTAGTTTATATAATATTTAAGCATTTTGAAAAAAAAAAATATCATTATCGTCGTTGTAGATTAAAATATCCCTATTAAATTTAATCAACATATTCAGACAAAACATACAGCCAACTATGTTTTCTTGTTCATAGATAAAAGAAGACAATGCATCAAAACTTCATAAGTAACATTAAGAAAGCTTTAAAATTGTCAATTATTTCTGAGTCAGTTTAAGTACTACCTGATGTCTATTCCATTTTCTCAAAGGAAGGCCGATGTGGTAACGTCCCTGACTGCTGAACGCCAGACTGGAGTTCGATTCCCGCTCAAACTCGTTAGTTCCTTTGATCCTTGTAACCTCACCATCCTTGTGAGCTAAGGATAGGTGGTTTGGGGGGCTTATAAGTCTGTCTGCTGAGTCCTCAGCAGCCATTACCTGGACCGCCTTGGTCCTAGCTTGGGTGGAGAGGGGGCTTCGGCGCTGATCACATGTATATATATATGGTCTGAGTCTAGGTCATTGTCCTGCTCGATAGGGCAATGTCGATGTCCCTTGCCTCTGCCATTCATGAGCGGCCTTTAAACCTTAAACCTTTAATAGTGTCTGTTAGAATCTTAAAGAGAATATTCTAATCTTGCGGATACACTTAAAAACTATACTCGTAAAGGCCTATCAATCCGGAATACTTTATCAATATTGTTATTGTTATTATAATTTTTGCACTTTGTAGTTGGTAATAGTTTCTCATTCTTGTAAACATTCACTAGAGTTTTCTCAATATTTTTTTTTACTCTGTCATAAGATTAAAATAGTTTACATAGGCCTACAACGTATGGCTGTGACCTACACTTACCATTTCAACATAACCTCGTATATTCTCAAAGCAACTAATAAAAGCCTGTATATTACAGTAATATTTGTGCTGAATATTAAACCACAAATAATACCATATAATTAGTTTCACATCGTCTTAAGATGAACACATACCAAAATTGTATCAGAGCTGTAAGATTGCAAGAGCCCGTGTCTTGTGTGTGTGTTTGTATGGGTTTAAAGGTTTAAAAGCCGCACATGAATGGCAGAGGCAAGGGACGGTGAAATTACCCTAACAAGCAGGACAATGCTCTAAGACTGATCATATATACGTGATCATCGCCCGAGCCCCCCCCCCCCCCTCCCCGACCAAGCTAGGACCAGGAAGGACCCAGGTAATGGCTGCTGATAACTCATCAGGTAGATCTATAGGCTCCCCCAAACCCATCATCCTTAACTCAAAAGGATGGTGAGGTTGCAACGAACAAATTAACTAACGATATTGAGCTGGACTCGAACCCTAGTCTGGAGATCACCAGGCAAGGACGTTACCAACAAACCACCAGTATTATACAGTGCATGTTTGCGATAACGCCTCAATTCCTTAACATCATTATTATACAACATCTTGTAGCGCAAAGCAAATATTGGTCCTATGTTTCCTCTCCCGCTTCCAGTGTTGGTTCGCATGTTTTAGAACGCCTTGCTCTAGGAGCAATGTCTGTCTGTCTGTAAAGATGGCCTTGCCTTATGCGAGACACAGGCTCTTGCGTTGGAAGCCCATAACTAGGAGCAAGACCTGCTCATGAAGCAGACACCGCAGTTTCCGGCAAGTGAATGCCTCAAGCCGACATGATTGTATTACTCCTTCTCTCATGCGTGATCTAGGAAAAGGCTGTCTTCGCTGATGGACGAGAGAGCGAGACTTTGCAAGGAAAAACCTTTAGAAGATTCCCCGGCATTTTTTACAATGTCAACTTATATAAAAAAAAAAAAAAGCAAGCTCGGAAAGATAGCGAGTTCATATTTGACAAAAGAAGACTGAAGAAAAGACAGTAAAGCGTCAGACAAAGATTAATTTGTTTCTTATGGTAATTTCGTAGAGCTAGGGATGTGGAGTGTATATTTCTTGCAGGGTTTATATAAGATTTTTTAAGTATAATAGGCTGGTTAGTCTCTTAATAATAATAATAATAGTAATAACAATAATAATAATAATAATAAAAACAACAACAACAACAACAATAATAATAATAATAATAATAACTATAAAGGCTAAGCTCCATAGGGGACTCTAGTTTGGTAACACATAATCAATGGTTTGCATGTAATCAATCCATTCAGTAGATTTTTACCCCAAAAACATATCAGGCAGTAAACAATCTGGATTACTTAGCCTTTTAATTGCCTACAACGTCCAATTAAAAAAGAAATTCGTTTGTAACAGTACCTCATTAACAATAATAAGGGTCTACTGAGATCAAAGTGATATTTCATTTTTTCATTCTTCTTCGTTCAAGGGGTTAACTACATTGAATCTTTCACTCTGGTTACGGTTCATTTTTCCTTTGCCTACAAAGCGAATAGTCTGGCCTATTCTTTACATATTCTCCTCTGTCCTCACACACCTGAACACACTGAGATTACCAAACATTTTTCTTCACCAAAGGGGTTAACTTCTGCACTGTGATTATTCAGTGGCCACTCTCCTCTTGGTAATGGTAGAAGAGACTCTTTAGGTATGGGAAGCAGCTCTTCTAGGAGAAGGACACTCCAAAATCAAACCAATTATTGTTCTCTATTCTTGGGTAGTGCCATAGCCTCTGTATCATGGCCTTCCACTGTCTTGGTTTAGAGTTCTTTTGCTTGAGGTTACACTCGGGCACACTATTCTATCTTATTTCTCTTCCTCTTGTTTTTTTTTAAGTTTTTATAGTTTATATATGAAAGATTTATTTTATTGTTGATATTGTTCTTAAACTTCTCTTTTAGTTTATTTCCTTATTTCCTTTCTTTAATGGTCTATTTTCCCTATTGAAGTCCCTGGGCTTATAGGATCCTGCTTTTCCAGGTAGGACTGTAGCTTAGCAGGTAATAATAATAATAATAATAATAATAATAATAATAATCAATGTCTTCCTAAAAGATTCTTCTTTTCACATTAAAAAGGATACTTTAATATACATACTGTATACTCCAGATCAATTTCAAGTTCGTTCATAAATCGCTGAAATGTGAGTGTTTGAAAATGGCAAATTTTCAAATTAATTTTTCTTGTGATTTTTCATTTTCCCGCTCGGTCCCTGGACACCTTTTGTATTTTGAAAGCCTAAATTATTCTCAAATATTTTTTTTTGTCTCTAAAATCACAAGGGCCAGCATATTAATAAGAGCTAAAACCTGGCATTATTGTATAAACACTGTTAGAAAAATCGTAATTTCAATGGGAAATTCTCCGTAAAAAAATATACTGCTCTAAACCATTATTTCAGTAAAATACAGAGGACCGTAATTCTACCTTACTTTGTGATTATTTTGTACGGGTTGATTACCGTAATATCACTCTTTGACGTCAATGTACCCGTTTTTAAAACGGTAAAAAAAGTCTTGGAATAAATGTTGCCAGATTTTTTCCGTTTTTTCAATGCAAATTTAAAAGTGTAGCTAAACTGTCTTGATTAATATATTGAGAAAGCTCAAGAAATCTCGGTTGTAAATATAGCATCTTTTTTAATTAAGTTTACCCAAAATGAATGATTACTAAAGAAGCCATAACAATAGCAATAATTATTACAAAATAATATCAGAATAAAATATATTTTCTAAATAATTGTACAAAATCGTTGCTGAGCGTCGAGTATATTATTACATCTGATTAATAATGAAAATGTACTTATAAATCTAGTTTTATTTAAGTTGGGCATTTTTCCCCACGTTATTCATCTCTCCAAAATATCAATATTTTATTCTCTGAAATATCAAATATTTTATTCATCTCTCAAAAATATCAAATACTTTATTCAACTCTCCAAAATATCAAATATTTTAATCTCCAAAATATCAAATATTTTAATCTCCAAAATATCAAATATTTTAATCTCCAAAATATCAAATATTTTAATCTCCAAAATAACAAATATCTTATTCATCTCTCCAAAACATCAAAATATCTTATTCACCTCTCCAAAATATTAAATATTTTATTCATCTCTCCAAAATATTAAATATTTTATTTATCTCTCCAAAATATGAAATATTTTATTAATCAGTCCAAAACACCAAATATCTTATTCATATCTCCAAAAAATCAAAATATCTTACTCACCACTCCGAAATATTAAATATCTTTTTCATATCCAGGATATCAAATATTTCATTCATCTCTCCAAAATATCAAATATTTGATTAATCTCTCCAAGACATCCAATATCTTATTCGTCTCTCCAAAATATCAATATACTTTATTCATCTCCAAAATATCAAATATTCTATTCATTCCAAAATATTAAATATTTTATCCATCTCTCCAAAATATCAAAAAGTACTAACAGGTATCTTTTTCGAAAATAATTATCCCGTTCATCTACTTTTAATTTCATTTCTCGCAGTAATGAGAAGAGCGAAATACCAGGACTTCTATAATGAAAGACAATGTCTCATTAACTCCTCCGTTCGCCTAAAGGAGACAAAACATGTAGGCTTTCTCTATTTTACAGGAAAGATTTCTAAATTAAATTATCTATTCAATTGCTCTCATTTTTTTTAAAGCATCTACGTTCATTATAATCTTTAGTGTATACGCATACATTTATTACATAAAATGTTTCATCATCATCATCACCATCTCCTCCTACGCCTATCGACACAAAGAGCCTCGGTTAGATTTCCCCAGTCGTCTCTATGTTGAGTTTTTAATTCAATACTTCTCCATTCATCATCTCCTACTTCGCGCTTCATAGTCCAAAATATCATCATCATCATCATCTCCTACGCCCATTGACGCAAAGAGCCTCGGTTAGATTTCGTCAGTCATCTCTATCTTGAGCTTTTAATTCAATACTTCTCCATTCATCATCTCCTACTTCGCGCTTCATAGTCCAAAATATCATCATCATCATCATCTCCTACGCCCATTGACGCAAAGGGCCTCGGTTAGATTTCCCCAGTCGTCTCTATGTTGAGTTTTTAATTCAATACTTCTCCATTCATCATCTCCTACTTCAAGCTTCATAGTCCAAAATATCATCATCATCATCATCATCATCTCCTACGCCTATTGACACAGAGGGCCTTGGTTAGATTTCCCCAATCGTGTCTATCTTGAGCTTTTAATTCAATACTTCTCCTTTCATCGTCATCTACTTCGCGCTTCATTAGTCCTCAGCCATGTAGGCCGAGGCCTTCCAACTCTTCTAGCATCTACGTTCTTATAATTTTTAGTGTATATGCATTACATAAAATGTTTACACATAAAAAACAATGTATGTTTACATGCAATCATGTTGGTGAAAACAAAAACAAGGTTGTTCTAGTTTATAAACATTCATAAAAAGAATGTATATTCATATTTTGGTGGACAATAAATTATTGGCAAATGAATTTTTAATTGTTAGAAATGCATTTAAAATCTTTCAACATTAAATTCTTATTACTTAATACCCAATAAAACTATTAGGCTAGTTATGCTGAATAAAAAGATTTTAAAAATAAAAGTCTTACTACCGAATAAAAACTGTTATGCTGAATAAAAAGCTTTTAAGAATAAGTCTTACTACCGAATAAAAACTGTTATGTTGAATAAAGAGCTTTTAAAAATAAAAGTCTTACTACCGAATAAAAACTGTATGTTGAATAAAAAGCTTTCGAAAATAAAAGTCTTACTACCGAATAAAAACTGTTATGTTGAATAAAAAGCTTTCGAAAATAAAAGTCTTACTACCGAATAAAAACTGTTATGTTGAATAAAAAGCTTTCGAAAATAAAAGTCTTACTACCGAATAAAGACTGTTATGTAGAATAAAAAGCTTTTGAAATAAAAGTCTTACTACCGAATAAAAACTCTTAGTTATGTTGAATAAAAAGGTTTTAAAAATAAGTGTCTTACTACCGAATAAAAACTGTTATGCTGAATAAAAAGCTTTTAAAAATAAGTCTTACTACCGAATAAAAACTGTTATGTTGAATAAAGAGCTTTCGAAAATAAAAGTCTTACTACCAAATAAAAACTGTTATGTTGAATAAAAAGCTTTTAAAAATAAAAGTCTTACTACCGAATAAAAACTGTTATGTTGAATAAAAAGCTTTTAAAAATAAGTCTTACTACCGAATAAAAACTGTTATGTTGAATAAAAAGCTTTCGAAAATAAAAGTCTTACTACCGAATAAAAACTGTTATGTTGAATAAAAAGCTTTCGAAAATAAAAGTCTTACTACCGAATAAAACCTGTTATGTTGAATAAAAAGCTTTCGAAAATAAAAGTCTTACTACCGAATAAAGACTGTTATGTTGAATAAAAAGCTTTTGAAATAAAAGTCTTACTACCGAATAAAAACTCATAGTTATGTTGAATAAAAAGGTTTTAAAAATAAGTCTTATTACCGAATAAAAACTATTAGTTATGATGAATAAAAAGTTTTTAAAAATAAAAGTCTTACTACCGTATAAAAACTATCTAGTTATGTTGAATAAAAAGCTTTTAAAAATAAGTCTTACTACCGAATAAAAACTAACAAATTACGCTAAATAAAACAACAATTATGTTATCCCAAACGAAAAAGAAGCTTAAACACTCTTAAACAAATGTATAAGAAATAAAAGCTACTCGTCAGACCCTCGAGATTTAAAAAATTGTAATGCTTTTCACTCCGTGCCACTTTAAACCTTTCAGTCTCTTCCTTCCTTTAAATGAAATAAACTATACATTTGCATTAGAATGGGCCATAAACTCTTAATAATTTTTTTCCCTTTCTTGAAAAACAGTACTTCAAGGTTTTACTTATTCATATGGTTTATAAGAGTGAATTTGAGATAAAGTACGTAAGATTTTCGAACATAATGCGTTTCACATAATGCGGCTCAAGAGTAGAATAAAAATAGTCAGTACCAAAATTATTGTTTAAATAATGAATTAGGGATGAACAGCCGGTGCAGTAACATTCCTCAACAGTCAGGCTCTGCAACTTCAAAGATGGCTCACCAGTAACTCGATAAACCCCACACAACGTGAAACACACTTTAACTTTCAATATATTAAGGCTCCATCTTTCAAAAAGGTCTTTCACTGTAAATATTTGTTTTCTAGATCTTCCTCTACTCCCACCTTCTACTATTTCACACAGTCTTTTCATTAACCATTCTTTCCAAGTGAATGAACCAATTTAAAAACCTTACAATGTGAGGTCAATTATGTTACCAATAAGATGGAAGTACTTTTTTTCATTTAGTGGCTATAATACATACATACATTCATGCATATACTATATATATATTGATATGTGTATGTATGTATGTATGTGTATATACTGTGTATATATATACATATATATATATATATATATATATATATATATATATATATATATATATATTGATATGTGTGTAATTATGTATGTCTATATATACATATATACACATATATATTACATTATATTATATTATATATATACTATATATATTATATTAAACATAATATATATGTTTACATATAGGCCTATATATATACATACATACATCCATACATATATAAACAGTATATATGTGCCTAGCGCAGACAAGAACCCACCACAGAAAAACCTAACAGTTTTTTTAAAAACTTTGAAACACCATAATAACTTGTTCCACGAAAGGGTGATAATACTGTGAAAAAAAAAAAATACTGAAAAAAAAATGGTAATACGCACTGATTATATTCATAATTAATTAATATTATAAAGTAATGGTGATTACTAGCGGTCAACAGTACTGAAAAGGACTGTTCTAAGCAATGAAAAATATTTATAATTGACAAACTAACGGTATTCTTCGCCATTTAAGAATGATCATTATGCAATTATTTTCTTCTGTGATAAGTAATAATTGTAAACCCATACTCCACAATATATATATGTATATATATATATATATATATATATATATATATATATATATATATACTGTATATATATATATATACAAACACACACACACACATATATATATATATATATATATATATATATATATATATATATATATGTGTGTGTGTGTGTGTATGTATATGTGTATATATATATATATATATATATATACATATATATATATATATTTATATATATATATATGTATACATACATACATACATATATATATATATATATATATATATATATATATATATATATATATATATATATATATGCATGGCTAAAACAATCAAATGGTAAATTTTTTGAGGCAGTGAAGTATCCTGATAAGTAAATTCTACTAACAATAGTTGTAGAATATTCAATTCAGATAAAAAAATTTAACCCCTTACTTACTACAGATAACAAAATACGAATTCTGAGCCTGTAAATTACACACTACAGAAAAATGAATGCAAATTTTTATCCAGTAAATTAAGCAAAAAATTAATTTATTCTGACATGTTTCTTTTGTGGTCCTAATAACGTAATGCATACGTGAGCGTGATTATAAACTTGCTTTAACAATATTAGATTAAGATGAACGAAACGATTGATGAATAATAGTATAAAACCTTAAAAAAATAACTTAACCGGTAAGGCATATTTTAGACGAATGAATATATACAAACAAACGAGCTAGTACTATGCGGGAATAAATATATTTTATACAGAAATGTATAACAAAAAACAAATTGCAATTTTCATACAAAAAAAATGCCAATAATACAACATCAAATAAAATCGTCAATGAAAATCAACAGTAAACTGCTAATAATAATTTCCTAATCTAATGAATAAAAAGCTAGCTAACCTAGGGGTAGTACTATGTGGCAATGAATACATTTTATACACAAATGCATAACACAAGCAATTCTCATACACAAAAAATGCTATAATACATCAAATAAAACAATCAATGAAAATCAAGACTAAAATGTTAATAATGTTTCCCTAATCTATTGAATAAAAAAACTAGCTAACCTAGGAGAGAAAGTCCAGTACTCACCATTTAGCCCGTGAAGGTCTCTCGAAGGCTTCAATGACGTCATCAACAACAGCCCGTCTCAATATAGAGGTATTACTTTTGAAAGCACATGCAGAATATCCATAAACATGGCATTATATGAAATAACAAAGTCCTCTGCCGAGTCAATTTCACCCTTTACCTAGACCGTGGGTGCAGCGATGTGGATATCGGTTTAACCGCGAAAGTAAATTACGGTTAAAACGTTCTTGTACTGAGGTAAATTTTGAATCGGTGGAACTTCAGAAGTTCAAACATGTTGTGAATGTATTTTATATTGATCAGGTTGATATGCTTCTCTCTTCATTGTTTGTATATGATGGATCTATTTTAACGCAGTTATTATTGAAATATTTTATATTATTTTACTAGTACTTCTCATATACAGTTTATTTCCTATCCTCAATAGGCTATTTTCCCCATCAGAACCTTTGAGCTTGTAGCTAATAATAATAATAATAATAATAATAATAATAATAATAATAATAATAATAATGTAACCTGAAACCTAAAACTATAAACCACCAGGCACTGTAGACTGTGATTAACAAACTAATAATAATAATAATAATAATAATAATAATAATAATAATAATAATAATTATAATAATAATCATAATAATAATACTGTAATCCAGAACCCCACACTATAAACCAAGTCTCTGTATACTGTGATTAACATTAACAAAAATAATAATAATAATAACGATAATACTAATAATGTATCTAGGAACCCAACTCTATAAACTAAGCCTCTGTAGAATAATAATAATAATAATAATAATAATAATAATAATAATAATAATAATGTAACCCAAAACCCCACGCTATAAACCAAGTCTCTGTATACTGTGATTAACATTAACAAAAATAATAATAATAACTATAATACTAATAATGTATCTAAGAACCCAACTCTATAAACTAAGCCTCTGTAGAATAATAATAATAATAATAATAATAATAATAATAACTGAAGCAAGAATGGAGGTAAATTAGATGGATATAAAGCAAATGCCAATAGAGCAAAGGAAACACTTTAGTCTACAAGTAATGTCCATCTCCTTTGTATCAACATCCACCCCTTCAACTCTAGTATAAACGTGTCACCACCAATCAACCAAAACTTTCTTGCAAAGATCTAACTGTCAGCCTTATGTAACTTTAAGATGCACTGAAGTATAGGCTCCACCGTCATTAATAGCAGGACTATGACATGCATCTGTCATAAATAACATGATAATGATAAGAGTCTAGAGCACACTATCACAAACAGTATCACTAGAAAAAATGACGATCACTTGTCTTGAGCCTGGCTGAATGCGTGGCCGATATTTCAACCAGCAATTATGCTTCTCTGCATGGGTAGGCGACGCTATGACTTATTCAGTAACATCACTGTTATTTAATGAAATGTTTGTAGTCAGAACAAATACAAAATGCACGCAATATACAGGTGAAAAATACAAAACAAAAGCACAACACTTTCGAATAAGACACGCTTGTAATAGTTCCTGAAATGTTTACATTGTGCGGTTTAGGTTATGGACGCGGAAGGCTGTGATGTGTGATTACGTCACACTATCCGTGCGCGTTGATTGGTCCAGCACCTTGGCTCTCGGGCGCTCTAAGCCAATCACCGAGCTTCTGTGAAGAAAGGAAATATGCTTTTATGAAAACTAAATTAATCCGTTACTTAGGTTTTGAAACGGCTCGTATTTGCCGTTCATTATCATTTTTATCATTGTAGTAGTAGTTTTTGTCACTGTTGCTATCTTGTTATAGTTTATCATTACATTACGCGAAATGTTAAGAACAAAATTAGCTCTCCAACTTCTTGTTCCCATCCAGAAAAGCAGCGAAACCTGGAATGATAAACTGTCTGCAAACAGTTAGATTAAGAGGAACGTGTTCATGAACACAGCAACGATATTGAAACAGCTTTAGTTGGACAAGTGTCAGTAGACTTGTACTTGGCAGTAGCTTACATTTCTTTAATTTATGTCTCTTAAAATTTCCTATTTGCGCTCTCACCGAGTTCATGTTTTTCTCAGCACAAAATTGAATGTATTGTGATATAGTTGAGAATCATTGGAATATATATATGTATATATATATATATATATATATATATATATATATATATATATATATATATATATATATATATATATATATATATATATATATATATATATATATATATATATATATGTATGTGTGTGTGGTGGGGTGTTCGTATAATTATGTGAACATATATTCATATATGATATATAAATATGTATGTATATATACTTATATGTATGTATTTCAAATTTTTGTTTTGTTTACAGAAAGATATTTTCCTACCAAAGAAAGTGACAAATCTTAGAATATGCTTGCTGACCTTTTGAATTACAAGACTTTAGGCTTCATAGATAAAATATGTTTTTTCTTATTTTACCTGATAGACTGGAATCATATCATATATAATTAAGGGAATCACCTTCAATAGCTAAATTACATAACTCATAACATTAAAATTTAAAATAAAATTTCTGCTATGTCGATGTTCCTTTGTTTTCGACCTCCAAGTCAGGATTCAGCGACTATCGTTGGCTATCTCATTTATAGGCCTACATTTTTCTACCCACTACACAATCTACGTAAAGTGCTGTTTTTCTATCACATTTTTTAAATAGGCCTACTAGTTTCCGTTAACGATATCCCATTTCTACTTGCTTTAGGTTATAAAGCACTTTGAAGCAATAGAAACATTTCTACTGTGCTTTCCTCCTGGATCAAGAATTGCTGTTATGATTAAGCTGTAACGCATTAAAAGGTTTAAACTTCACTCGTGAATGGCAGAGGCAAGGGACAGTGACAGTGTCCTAGCAGGACAATGCCCTAGAGACTGACCATATATACAAATGATCAGTGCCCAAGCACCTTTCCCACCCAAGCTAGGACCATGGAGGGGAAGGCAATGGCTGCTATAGGTTCCCCGAACACACCATCATTAGCTCACAAGGATTGTGAAGTTACAGACACTACAAGCAACTATCGATCTTGAGCTTGACTCGAACCCCAGTCAAACGCAAGAAAAAATTAATTCCCTTGTTGAAAATTATATAGAAGGTTATCTGATATCATACGGAAAGCATGTTGGTTTCAGGTTGATGTTCCTAAAGCTTGGAACGACTATGCCAGAAATTAAACGGAAAACTTTGCAGTTTAGTTAGTCTACGAAGTTACACATCCTTTTTGTGACTTGGACTTCATATGGACAGAAAAGTGACCGTTATTTCGAAATAAATGACTGATATGTGAATTGAACTTCATATGGAACAATAAAATTACCGTTATTTCGCGACAAAATCTAGCGTAAGTGAAATGGCTTTCATATGAAACAGAAAAGCGGCCGGTATTTCGAGAAAAAAAAACTAGCGTAGGCATATTGAACTTCATGTGAACAGTAAAATTACTGTTATTTTGAGATAAAACTAGCGTAAGTGAATTGGAAGATTGCAACGGAAACAATCTTATTTAAAATTGCTTCAAGTTGACATAATTTACCCAATTAATATATTCCGGGCGATGCAGGATTAACAGTGCCATTGTCAACATTGCAATCCATCGCTCATAAGTGTCCCGATTCTTGTCCGTTCCAGTTTTGAGTTGCCTTTCAAGAAGACCTGTCTCTTAGAGCCAAAAAAATGTCCGAAACTTATAGATCAAGATTTCTCTTACCAGCATTTTTACAGGCTACTAAACCAAGAGCCCATGTCTTGCATAAGGCATGGAAATCTAAAACGATTAAACGAACTTACCCGCATTGGAGGCGTCATGTGGAAAATGTTAGGCCTACTGCGCGAGCTGCCCTTTTCACCATTTCAATATGCACGGCTATCTTGCCGCTTTTTACTCGAATGGGTCTTAAGACACGTATGAGTATTTGAGATCGTAAATCAGAGGTCTGACTTGCAAGTGAATCTCTTAATGGTATTGTGAAATAACCTATACAAAGTGTCTTAACATCGAAACTTCGGTGACTCTTCAACTTGACTGCACACAGCCAAACGATAGAACATTACTTGGATTAGAATTGAGAATCATCCATGTTACACTTTATATAATAGTTATTCCAACCGTCTTAACTATAATCTCAAAGATTTATTCGTTATTATCTGAGTTTTGATGGTCAGAATTATATTTACAGCAGTTATGACAGTCTAAATTATAAATATCATAGTTTTGATTGTCTAAATTATAATCAATAGGTTTGGAGATCAAAATCATGATTACAAGAGTTCTGGTGGTCTTAACTATAATTACCACAGATCTGGTGATTTAAATTAAAATTACTTCGATTCTGATGGTCTAAATTTAATCAATGCTGCCTGATGGTTTAAACACTAAAACACACTGTTGTCTGATGGCTTCATTTATTTTTACCATTGTCTAGTTTAGGGAGACTATACATAAACAATAAAAGTTTGTTTTGTAAAATGCTCGATTGATGTAAAAAATTAGTTTTATTCAGCTTAAACTTCCATAAATTACAACTGAAACTGACATTATGTGAACAGGTTTTGGTGTAACGTAGATGACACGTACATAGAAGCCAACCTCACCTCAGTAAACATAATGCCAGGCCCAAGAAAGTTATGAATTTGAAGGAAAATGTAAATATGTTTTCACTGTTGTTTTATGGCGAGTAACACTTCTGTTGGGATTAGGTGGGCAGGGAAGTGTAGTAAGAGATACGAGAATAGTTTAATAGAAACATAAATGTAGAATTAATTATGATTGAGAATTGGTCGAGATAAAGTTATGCGTAGGATTTGATTCTTCCATTTTTTTCTTGTAAATGCTTCAAGTAATTACGGGGTTTAGAAAAGTGATTTTGTTGGTCTGTGATTATTCTGTGTTATTCTTCGTAGAAGTTGTCAACGTAATGTTCTTCAGATTTGTCATTTCATATCTATTGTTAACGTGTTTTTTTTTTTAAGTATTTAGTAATAACATACGCCATTTCAATCAATCCAAAAAATGGAAAGGAAATATAGAGTTAGCTAAGGGAATTGAAAAAAAAAATAGGAGAAAACTGGCAAGTTGGCAACTCTACCTTCATGGGCATGCGCAATGTGCAAGGTGTGCTAAACCACATCCCGATCCGTTCCGCGTTTTCTATCGGTTTTCGGAGTTTTATTTTATATATTGTGATAATTTCTAGTGCTTATTTTCGTATACAAATGATGTTGCAACGTAGAAGTAAAATTCACGCACATTACAAGCTTGACGTCATCTAAAACATTTTTGGCGCGGAAAGTCAAAACTGGGCGCCATGTTTATTTTCGAGAATTGATAAAGCTCCACATTAGTCAAGTTCAATGTTAACTACCTACATGCCAAGATGATCAATCTCAGGTAAGCCATCAGTTCAAAATTGTAATTTGATAGTTTTTAACAGGAAATATGGATTATGTTTACGCGGTCAGTCAAAATCCGGTGAGGGGTGCCGGCTAACCATTTTTTTTTATTACCTGGTATGGTTTCTCTCTATTATTTACAAGATTATGCAACTCGTGCTGTATAGCTTGTGACGTGAGGACATGAAGATTTATCCTAGTTGTTATTTAGATGTCTTATTCAAGTTTGTTTGAACTAAACGTCATTTTCCTAAAATGTATTTCAGGGTAGGCATTTTTGTTTATCTTGTACAGTACTAAAATTTTGGTTTTGTTAGCTTGGTTGTTTTTTGTAGTATAACTAGATTAGAACTGTGCTTTCATCAGGTTCAGGACATGAATAATTTATCCTAGTTCTTATTCAAATGTCCTATTCTAGTTTGTTTTAACCAAACGCCTGTTTCCTAAAATGTTGTATTTCAGTGTAGGCCTATGTCACATATGCATTTTTAATGTATTACCTTGTATAGTACTATAATGTTGGTTGTGTTAGTTTAGTTGTTTTAGTGGTAAAACTAAATTAGAACTGTGTTTTCATCAGGTTCAGGACATGAATTATTTACCCTAATTGTTACTTAAATGTCCTATTCAAGTTTGTTTTAACCAAACGTCCGTTTCCTAAAATGTTGTGTTTCAGGTTAGGCCTATGTCACATGCAATTTTTTTATTACCTTTACAGTACTATAATGTTGGTTTTGTTAGTTTGGTTGTATTAGTAGTAAAATTAGATTAGAAATCTGCTTTTATTTCGATTCAATGAAAGGATATAAGAGGGTCCTGTTTCCAACAGGGGCTTAGGGTAAGCTGCGGTTGCAAATTATTGTATTGGGATTTACGGCAAAAGAGGAAAATATTTAGACGTCTTGGCAGTTTACGAACGAACGAATAAATTTGCCAACTTTAAAGACCTGGTCTTGCTCTTAAAGGCAAGACATTTTAAAACGAACGAACGAACGAAGTTTTGGCAGTGGTCAACTTTAATTTCAGTGTAACTGCCATGGTTTCCCTCGGTTGGATCTTGGTGTTGAAAGGGGGCGTGGCTATATGGCCTTTATGAATTCAATGTAGCTCATTTTACAAAACGCCTTCTTAAACGTTAATAAGTACTTCGATAATGTGGATTTGGAGAGTAATGTATCCGGTATACGATAAACAGATCTTGTGTATCTTGTGGGGCAAAGTGTTTCAATGTATGAATTAGTAATTAAAGAAACATAAGAGATAATCACAAACGTACACGAATACATTTATAAGAAATATGTAAAATCATGAACTTGGAAAATAAATTGTGATAAGATTAAAAAGTTAAAACTGATTATATGTAGTATCATGGCTCTTATTTAAATGTCTTTGAACCAGGGGCAGGGAGCCTGTCCATTGACCGTTGATAACCAAAGGTATATAAATCATATTTAAAAGAGAATGACAAGGAATTTCTTAAGTAAGATTTCCTATCGAGTTTGCGATTTACCCTGATAACAGGTTGGGAATATACATTTACAGTTCTTATAATATATAGTATTGGAAATGCATCATATATTAACCGAGGACCTTTGTGTCAATAGGCGTAGGAGGAGATGATGATGATGATGATATTAACATGAATAGCATTATATGATTAATGTATATTCACTAAATTGCAACTTTTACGATTCATTTAAATGTTTTGCAATTACAAACATTGAGGCGTGAATACAGGTTTATTGAAAGTATTTGCCGTTCTGCTATTTATCCATTTATATAAATACGAGTCAGTACTATTGAAATGGAATTTGGTGTATCAGCAAAGTATTACTGGGGCCTGATATGTCTAAGACAGCTTTTATAAACCTTGCCCTTCACGTATCGTAGAAAATGAGGTTAGAATGGTCTTTGTTCATTTAGCAGGGAATAGCCTAATGAAAACTGACATCACTCTTAGACGTACTCAAATATGATTGAGAGAAAACTGTACACAACATCGAAATACGAAGGACATGCTGTTTTGTTATGTACTACAGTACTTCATATGTCGTTAATTTCATGTTAACTGATGAGCTGTCAGCATTTTCCTCAAACTATAGTACTATAGCTTGGATTAACATGTGGAAATGGGTGTTGTTTTTCGAGGCTAATGCTCTTAAAATCTATATAATGGTAGATGTGGCTGATAGTTTTTAGTATATAAGCATAAATCGTTTTATCTCTAGCGAGGAAAAACAACATAAGCATAAATCGTTTCATCTCTAGCGAGGAATAACCACTTGATGATCAGAGTCACTTTGCACACACTCGTACACATGGCTGAAGTCCCATCCACTTTGTCTCGCCATTTCTAGGTCTCTCAGACTTCAACCCTAGCACTCGCATCCAGCAAACATACTAAAGTTCAAACTTAAAACAAATGTTATGTTGAATAGGCTGACATAAGTCTCTTTTTATAGTTTATATATGAAAGATCTGTTTTAATCTTGTTACCGTTCTTAAAATATTTTATTTTAATTGTTCATTTTTTCTCTCATAGTTTATTTGTTTCCTCTCTTTACAAGGCTATTTTTCCCTGTTGGAACCTTTAGGCTTATAGCATCCTGCTTTTCAAACTAGGGTTGTAGCTTAGCTAGTAATAATAACAATAATAGGCTTTAAATTGCTTCTGTAATTTCAAGCTAGTATTTCTGCGGTACTTGGCGGTCTCTAAGGCGGAT
>NC_090742.1:8782708-8787708 GCF_036898095.1 Palaemon carinicauda
CTATTTTTCTTTTATCAAACTCCTCCAGTTCATTGATCATTTACTTCGATATAAAACCGTATCCAGCATTTACTTGGCTCATAAGACTGGTCTTATACTTAGTACAGTACATGATTAGTTTTAACCGCTTAGTCGAAAATATTTTCAAAGAGAATCTCTTTTTTTAACACTATCCTTAGTTCATTATTTGCTCTTAATACCTCCGCCAACGATGTTGGAAGAAAGTTATGTTTTCTTCCCTGTCTGTTTGTGAACAGCATCCTGGCCACAATTTTAATCGCTGAGTAATGACACTTGCAGGGATTAACTGTTATTCAAAAAGCTGGAAATTATTAAATTTTGGAAGGTCAAGGTCAACGGTCAAGCCAAATGTCCTATTCATGTAATCAGCCACAAGTTTGAATATCATTGTCACAGATAATTCAAACGTGGCTCATATTTGAGTGTATGAAAATCCACGCCAATTAATACATGTAAAGGTCAAAGCCCAAGGTTAAAGTCAAGCAGAGGTCAAGAAATAAGCTGTCGCGGAGGAGGTCTACGCTCCACTGAGTGCCCCTCTAGTTATACATTTGGTTTAATTCTTATATCTTGATATGTCAGCATAAATGATACACTGACATACTAGATTGTATAAGTGACTTCATGCTGATACTGGAGGAAGTCTCATGGTTAACCGGATACCATTTTTCTAGTTCTTTAAAAGGAAGACTTAATATGATAAATATCTGCATGGGCATTTTTAAAACTTTTGTGCTCTCTCTCTCTCTCTCTCTCTCTCTCTCTCTCCTCTCTCTCTCTCTCTCTCTCTCTCTCTCTCTCTCTCTCTCTTGCGAACGCAAACACACGTAACAGACAAGAGAACATAAAAAAATATACATATCTGAGTGGGGATACCTTAACGTGGTGAAAGGGTTTGTGTATTGTCGTGATCAGCAAAGCTGTACTAGTTAGGGCCACCCATACTAGATTGGTTTGCTGTGAGCGATCAGACTAAAGTTTCCCACCGTCACCAATCTGCAGTGACTAGCGTGGTGATAAAATGGCCAAACTCCAGACATGAATAAAAACGTGTCTGGGGTAATTGTCCTACAATGGACTAAAAACGGTTGCATTTTTTTTATATTTCTATGTAATTTGTTTATCAATATGAAATTATTAACGCTATATGATTATGCTTGACCTTGTTATTTATTAGGTACTACTAACATGGAATTACTGGGATCGTGAACCATAAGTTTCCCGTAATCTCTAATCAAAAAAAGATTTTTTTTTTCTTTTTTTTTCTTTTTTTTTAACCCGCCTTACAACATTATCCCAAAAATATGACCCCGCCATTTACATTACGCTAACATTACCAAGAAAATATTTCACATTCAATACCACACTTCTGGCAAGATAGTACACAATGTCACGCAAGGGGACACTTTCATACTATTTATTTAACTACGCCGTATACATAATGTTACAGTTATCACCAGATATTCCATATGTATTGAACTCTCTCCGCTCGAACGTAGGTATTAAAATAGTGAATGATTTTTGAAACTGTGAGATAAAATGTATTTAACATTTGCAAGTTGTATTATCTCATGACTCACTGCAACCTTTCGTCAGCTTCTTAACCATTGGATCACTCTCTTTTATCTTCTCGTTATTATTATTATTCTTATTCTTATTCTTCTTATTATTATTATTACTAATACTAGCTAAGCTACAACCCTAGTTGGGAAAGCAAGATACTATTATTATTATTATTATTATTATTATTATTATTATTATTAGCTAAGCTACAACCCTAGTTGGAAAAGCAAACTATTATTATTGTTATTATTATTATTAGCTAAGCTACAACCTTAGTTGGAAAAGCAGGATGCTACATGACCAAGGCGTCCAACAGGGAAAATATCCCAGTGAGGAAAGAAAATAAGGAAATGGATAAACTTCAAGAGAAGTAACGAACAATTAAAATAAAACACCTTAAGAATAGTAACAACATTAAAATAGGTTGCTGTGGCTTGATTGGTAACGTCTCTGCCTGGTGTTTGCCAGTTGGGGGTTCGAGTCCCGCTCAGACTCGTTAGTGCCATTAGTGTCTGCAACCTTACCATCCTTGTGAGCTAAGGTTGGGGGGGGGGGCGGGGTTTGGGAGAGCCTATAGGTCTATCTGCAGAGTCATCAGCAGCCACTGCCTGGCCCTCCCTGGTCCTAGCTTGGGTGGAGAGGAGGCTTGGGCGCTGATCATATAATATATGATCAGTCTCTAGGGCATTGTCCTGATTGCTAGGGCAATGTCACTGTCCCTTTCCTCTGCCATTAATGAGCGACCTTCAAACCTTTAAGCCTTTAAACTATAAAAAGAAACGAAGCTTATAGTAATCAATATACAAATGATGAGGAAATAATGCTTAACAGTCGGGAATTTTTTATGCTTCGTACTTTCCATGTTTCCTTGTTCTCGTTTCTGAAAATTGATAGCAGAAGTACAAGTAATATTAAACCCTTTTTGATAGAAAAATATGATCAAATAAGTTACTGTTTTTCGGCTCCCATATATCTTCCAAAATTTTATATAATACTCAGACATACATACATGCATATATATATATATATATATATATATATATATATATATATAATATATATTTATATATACACGAACAAATTTTCATTGGTTAATATAAGCCACAAAACCTCTTGATAACGAATTCGCTCTGCCTCGGGATCAGAGGTCCAAGGGGGAATTAACGTTCTGATGCCTCTGATCGACCAAGGATTCGAACCCTGACCAAGTCGAAACTGACGTTACAGTCAACCTCGTTTTTACTAATGCTATTAGTAGATGTTATTTACTTCCTCCTATTCTCATTTACGAAACTAGTAAAATAATTCTACTTCTTCCTCTTGGTTTCCAGGTAAAAATAGTACCATACCTCAGGATCAAAGCATTCATTTCACAGAATCCTTTACCATATGCCATGTACTTGATATTCTCACTCCCTCCATCGTAATTAATTCCTCATCAAAGGCAGTACCTTAGCCCTGAAGAGTCCAGGCATCTCATTACCAAGGCAATTATATACACGGTTCTTTAGGCCTTTTCCCCGTTAACGAACTCTAGCGATTAATGCATGAACTATCACCTATAGGTAGTTTTCCACTTACAAGGCGCTGGGCCTAATTTATCGCTTCGTTTGCCGGTTGAACATGTCTTAACGTAATTAATTAGGAATTTCATCAACTCCACTTTTCTCCGAAGAGAAGAAGGGACCAATCTATTCGTCGGTCTTTTTGATAGATTATTTTCCAGATTATCTTCTCTTGCAAATTGGCCCCTCGACGCCGTTTCCCTGTTTCCCAAAGTGGAGCTTTTCTGTCTCGTATTTCTTTCAATATGGATTTCACAAAGCTCTACTTCCTCCTCCTCCTCCTCCTCCTCCTCCTCCTCCTCCTCCTCCTTCACTTCTTCTTTTTTCTTCTTCTTCTTCTTCTTCTTCTCCTTTACCACTCTTCATTATCCGGAATTAACGAACGACAGACATGCAATAGATGAAATATCCTCTTGGGATACTGAAACTGTGGGCAACCTTAGAGAAACCAATCTTTTATTATTATCTGCTTGTGAGACGAATTAAATAACCGTTAATACACTACTTCTACATGATTAGTATTATGTCAAAATAGTTAAACTTAGCAAAATATATTCTCCACATATGGCCGGCATATAAATAGATACATATAACTAACTTCAAATACAGTTGGAAACGTTCCTGCCTGGCCATCTGCCGGACTTGAGTTCGAGTCCCGCTCAAGCTTAATAGTTTCTTGTCATGTCTGCAACTTCACCATCCTTGCGAGCTTAGAAACTCCACCATCCTTTCGAACTAAGGATGGGATGTTTGGTGGAGCCTACAGGTCTACCTGCTGATTCATCAGCAGCCATTGCCTGGCCCTCTCTGGTCTTGGCCTGGATGGAGAAAGGTTTCTAAGATATTGTCTTGTCAAGGCATTATCACTGTCCCTTGGCTCTGCCACTCATGAGCGACCTTTAAACCTGCAATACATTCAGTTAAACATTATTCTTCAATGCAATTATACTTTTTTTTCAAGTGTTGTGGTGGCCTCGTGGTAACGTCCTCGCTTAGTGATTGCCAGACTGGGGTTCGAGCCCCTCTCAAACTCGTTAGTTCCTTCGGTCGCTGCAACCTCACCATCTTTGTGAGCTAAGTATGGGGGTTTGGGGGAGCCTATAGTTCTACCTGCTGAGTCATCAGCAGCCATTGCCTGGCCCTCCTTGGTCCTAGCTTGGGTGGAGCTCAGTCTCTAGGGCATTATCCTGGTTGATAGGGAAATGTCACTGTTCCTTGCCTCTGCCATTCATGAGAGACCTTTAAACCTTTAAAAATTTCAGTTAAACATTACTCTTCAATGCCATTATACTTTTTCCATAGGGTTGTGGTTCGAATCCCCCTCAGACTCGTAGGTTCCTTTGGTCGCTGCAACCTCACCAACTTTGTGAGCTAAGGATAGGGGGTTTGGGGGAGCCTATAGGTCTGCCTGCTGAGTCATCAGCAGCCATTGCCTGGCCCTCCTTAGTCCTAGCTTGGGTGGAGAGTGGGCTTGAGCTCAGTCTCTGTGGCATTACCCTGCTTGATAGGGCAATGTCACTGTTCCTTTCCTCTGCCATTCATTATTGGCATTTAAACTTTTAATACTTCCAGCTAAACATTATTCTTCAATCGCATTATACCTTTTTTCCATAGGGTTGTGGGTTGTGGTTCGAGTCCCGCTCAAACTCGTTAGTTCCCTTGGTCGCTGCAACCGCACCATCTTTGTGAGCTAAGGAAGGGGGTTTATGGGGAGGCAATAGGTCTACCTGCTGAGTCATAAGCAGCCATATTCTGGCCCTCCTTGGTCATAGCTTGGGGGGAGAGGGGGCTTGAGCTCAGTCTGTAGGGCATTGTCCTGCTTGATAGGGCAATGTCTCTGTTCCTTGCCTC
>NC_090742.1:8795208-8802708 GCF_036898095.1 Palaemon carinicauda
CTAGCTTCGGTGGAGACGGGCTTGGACGCTGCTCATATGTATATAAGGTCAGTCTCTAGGACATTAAAACTGTCCCTTGCCTCTGCCATTCATGTGCGGCTTTAAACCTTTAGATAAGTTTATATTTGAATCGAAGTAGGTACGCTTAGATACAAGGCGAAAAAACTTTTATAATGTATCCATCAAATAAAAAGATAAAATTTCTATCATCAAACTTTCTGCTTTATTAAAAATTGGAAATAAAGAATTAGGTAGCAAGTTTCAAGAATTAATCTAGGTCAGAGGAAGGAAAAAATAGAAAGTTGCACTTGATAAGAGTCATATTACGGACTAAAAAACTTTAATTGTTCTTTATTGTTGAAGATCTCTTTCATCTCGAGTGATGTGATCACTTATGTCCTATAACTCTTGAAAGACGTTATCCTTTTCTTCAAAGTTCACGTTGGCCGAAGAAGTATTGATTGGATGGCTATAATTAGAAAACCTTTTTTTGATACGAGTCACTTTTTTTCCTGGGAGTACCACCTACAGATTTATTATTGCCAAGGCTTGTATGTCTACAAATACATCTGTAGAGAGAGAGAGAGAGAGAGAGAGAGAGAGAGAGAGAGAGAGAGAGAGAGAGAGAGAGAGAGAGAGAGAGAGAGATTGAATAGTTTTCCAATTCTTACCACTCATTATCGAAGAACATAAATACATTATATGTATTATTAAAAAAAACGAAATATCCGCGTTTGTCTGTAATATATATATATATATATATATATATATTATATATATATATATATATGTATATATATATATATATATATATATTATATATGTATATATATATATATTTGTGTGTGTGTGTGTGTGTGTGTGTGTGTGTGTGTAGGATAGAACAGCATGCCTAGTGTACCCTAAAGCAAGATAACTCTAACCTAAGATAGTGGAAGGCCAGGGTACAAAGGCTATGCCAATACCCAAGACTAGAAAACAATGGTTTGATTTTGGAGTGCCCTTCTCGTAGAAGAGCTGCTTACCATATCTAAAGAGTCTTTTCTACCCTTACCAAGAGGGAAGTAGCCACCGAACAATTACAGTGCAGTAAATAACCCCTTGAGTGTAGAATTGCTTGGTAATCTGTGTTTTCAGGTGTATGAGGACAGAGAGAAGGATCCAAGGTATTACTGCCTGATCAGTCAAAGGACCCCATAACATTCTAGCGGTAGTATCTCAACGGGTGGCTGGTACCCTGGCTAACCTACTACCCCCCCAAGTATCCCTTTTAATACCCACTACAGTAAAAGACTCAACAGCTTACCCCAGCATCGTCCCATTAGCATGATAGATGATGAGGCTTCTTGAAACTTCGGCATTTAATGATGAATTTTGGTCGTACATCATGCCTCGTTACGGCATCGGATATGAGAAATTTGACTTTAGGAAAGATGAAGGGAATTTTATGCAAAATTTTACAAGCACAGATTAAAACATGAAGTTTCCTGTACGGATTTAAAAGCATGGAAAGGAATAATTAGTCTCTGCCCATTCATTAAATCTTTCATAAAAGGAGTATGTCTATCATGTGGTATTTTAACCGGAAATTTTTTCAGTATTATTATTATTATCATTATTATTATTATTATTATTATTATTATTATTATTATTACTTGCTGAGCTACAACCCTAGTTGGAAAAGCAGGATGCTATAAGCCCTGGGGCTCCAACAGGGAAAATAGCCCAGTGAGGAATGGAAACAACGAAATAATGAAATATTTTAGGAACACTAACAACATTGAAATAAATATTTCCTATATAAACTATAAAAACTTGAACAAAACAAGAGGAAGAGAAATAAGATAATATAGTGAGCCCAAGTGTACCCTCAAGCAAGAGAACTCTAACCCAAGACGGTGGAAGACTATGGTACAGAGGCTATGGTACTACCCTAGATTAGAGAACAATGGTTTGATTTCGGAGTGTTGGTTTGATTAAAGATCCCGAAAACGTGCCTTCGTGGCCCGGAGAGGATCATGGTTTACTAAAAACGAATTTGGTGTCTGTACAATTCTTTCTTGTTAATGGTAATTTCAATTTCTATTGGTATAAAAATGCTTGAAATGTTCTTTATTTCCATGGAGAATGTTATCCCACTCAAGCTGCCACTATATATATATATATATATATATATATATATATATATATATATATATGTATATATATATATATATGAATATATATATATATATATGAATATATATATATATATATATATATATATGAATATATATATATATATATATATACATATATATACACATATATATATACATATCTATCTATCTATCTCTCTCTCTATGTATGTATGTATTTATATATATATATATATATATATATATATATATATATATATTTAGAAAAAACAGATAATTGCAACTTATCATAGAGTCGGATACGAGAAGGATTGAGTGACAATGTTGTATTTAATTGAAGATTGTAACCATACTGTAATACCTCATTTATAAACTAGATAAAAACAATTACCTTTCTATAAGGTTATAGCCATAAACCCTTTGTGAATGGGGTTACCTTGACGTGGTGACAGGGTCTGTACTAGTCAGGGCTACCTATACTAGGTTGGTTTGCATTGAGCAATCATACTAAAATCTCCCACAATCACCTAACCCCAGTGGTTAGCGTGGTGATGAAAATGGCCAAATCCTAGATGAATAAGGAAATGTCTGAGGCCTTTGTCCTGCAGTGGACTAGAAATGGCTGCATTTGTTAAGACATGTCTGAGGCCTGCAAGTGGACTAGAAATGGCTGCATCTGTTGTTTTGGTTGTTTTTGTTGTTGTTTAGACAAAATAAAGTAATTAAAACATTCCATGTTCCCCCATGGCGAACGCGGTGAGGAAAATGGGCAAACTCCAGACATGAATAAGAACATGTCTGAGGCCTTTGTCCAGCAGTGGACTAGAAATGGCTGCATTTGTTGTTGTTGTTGTTGTTGTTGTTGTTGTTGTTGTATAGCCATATTAACGGAATTAGAATATTTCGTGCTCCCCAAAACTCTTGGAAATAATGTCATCATGTTTTTTAAACTTGTCATCATTTTTTGAATAAAGTTTCGTAGAAAGAATCCTCCATTAATGAAACTTGATCAATCTCGAATTCAACTTTTACTGAGCCATCTGTTCTTTGGTTAAAAAAAAAAGCCTTGTCGAAACTTTTACTGTTCCAACTTTTCTCATCTCCTTGTCAGAAGTCACAGTGCTTCTCTCTCTCTCTCTCTCTCTCTCTCTCTCTCTCTCTCTCTCTCTCTCTCTCTCTCTCTCTCTCTCATTATAACGTCAGTGTTTAACCCCATTATAAGAATAATTATCCTGAATCTGAATCTTAGTCACACGCAGATATATATATATATATATATATATATATATATATATATATATATATATATATATATATATACATATATATATATATATATATATATACATATATATATATATATATATATATACTGTAAACATACTTATGTTTATATATATATATACATATATATATATATATATATATATAT
This sequence comes from Palaemon carinicauda, assembly GCF_036898095.1. Lineage (NCBI taxonomy): Eukaryota > Metazoa > Arthropoda > Malacostraca > Decapoda > Palaemonidae > Palaemon > Palaemon carinicauda. The sequence goes on from NC_090742.1 coordinate 8,798,779, forward strand.
ATATATATATATATATATGTATGTATATCTATATATATATATATATATATATATATATACTGTAGACATACATATGTTTATATATATATATATATATATATATATATATACATATATATATATACTGTAGACATACATATGTTTATATATATATATATATATATATATATATATATATATATATATATATATATATATTTATATATATATATATGTATGTATGTAAGTACACACAAATTTATAAGTGTATGTACAGAATATTTATTTATGTATAAATTCATATACATACACATTTATATAATTATACATATATATGTATATATATATATATATATATATATATATATATATATATATATATATATATATATGTATTTATGTATGTATATATGTGTGTGTTTGGGTGTTTGTGCGTTTATGATTGTGTATATACAAAAAAACTACAAGGTTGTATCAGTTAACACTTTTCCCCATAGATTTTCTATGGCATCGGCCGTAGAGACCTAATCTCCCGTGTTATCTTAGGCCTAAAATGAAATAAGAATTCCTTGGAGGAATTCTCTCTCTCTCTCTCTCTCTCTCTCTCTCTCTGTTTTTTCTTTCCTTACCTCCAGGGTTTCTTCGGAATTAGATTACCAATCACGTGGCGTTCTTACGTGAATAAATTAGCTGATACCTTTTCACCAATATAGAATAAAGATAAGGGCAAGAGACGTCGGAGCAAAGTTCAGGGCTTGAAATGAGGTTTTGGTTCACAGATGTTTGCAAGTGAGAACATTTCCATTGGTTGACATATTAAGGTTAGAGAAAGCTAATTGCAAGTATGAAGAGAAAGTAGAACTTGAATGCCAGCAAAAGTATATTTGACACGAAATGGAAAACTTGAAATTGTATGTGGGGAGAGAAAGTTGAACGTGAAAGATAGTCAAAAAAAAAAAAAAAAAAAAAAAAAAAAAAAAAAAAAAAAAAACAATATACTTGACATGTAAATGAAAACTTGAAATTGTATGTGGGAAGAAAAAGTTTAAGGTAAATGCTAGCAAAATTATGGAAATAAAAACTTGAAACTGTATATGGGAAGAGAAAGTCGAAAGTGAAAGCTTGCAAAAGTATACTTGACATGTAATTGAAAACCTGAAATTGTATTTGGGAAGAGAAAGTTAAAAATGAAAGCTAGCAAAAGTATACTTGATATTTAAATGAAAACTTGAAAGTTATTTGAAAGTTGTTTGTCTTTATTAACGGTAGTATCTCAAAAGGAAAAGGAACCGTAACCAGAGAAAAGGATCCAATATAGTACTGTCTGGCCAGTCAAAGGACCCCGTAGCTCTCTAGCGATAGTATCTCAAAGTTTTCAGTTCTCGATTCTCTACAGCCATGTTAAGAGAATTTTATTTATGATTGCTTGTTTTTGGATATTTTAGTTTATATGAAAATGTATATATGTATTAAACTTATATATCCGTACGTTCTTTGGATAGCAAAAACAATGAGCTCCCCTCCCCCCAGATTTTTTTTTTTTTTTCAGAGAATTTTATTTGGCTGATTTTATTTGAGATTGTATGTTTCTGAATGATTTAGTTTATATGAAAATGTATTTATATATTAAACTGTTATATCCGTAAGACCTTGGCATAGCAAAAATCATGAAATTTCTTCCCTCCCAGATTTTTTTTTCAGTCCTAAATTTTCTACAGACATTTTAAGAGAATTAGTTTTGGCTGTTTTTTTTTTTTTGTGATAGATTGTTTCTAAATGATTAACCTTATAAGAAAATATATTTATTAAACCTTTATATCCGTTCGTCCGTGGCATAGCAAAAATCATGAAATTTTTTCTCTCCCAGATATTTTTCTTTTCATTCCTATATTCTCTACAGCCCTTTTTAAGAGAATTAGTTTTGGCTGATTTGTTTGTGATAGTTTTTTTTTTTCTGAATGATTTACTCTATATGAAAATGTGTTTATTAAACTCTCCTATCATAGTATGCATAATAATTTTCATTCCTCTAGAAGAGAAGTGAATGTTACTAAAAACCTATATGATATCTCATAATTAATCCTTTATAATGATCTAATTAGAGTCTCCGTATTCCATTATATTTATAATAGATATTTTGAAATACTGCAAATTTTTATTTTATAGAATACTAAAAAACAATAAAAAAAACACTATTTTCTTAGACAGAAAAAATGATAAAAACATCAAAATAAAAAGCCAAGCCTTTAGTACTAACTTATTTCCATTCATTTGAATTCAATTGCCTAATTGATCCTTGAAATGTACCTTGAAATTTGGAGTATGTAATATGCCTCTTGATAAAATGCCTCGAGAACATATGAACTCTTTTATCAACTACAAGGTCTATATATCTGGACCGTGATCAAGTAGAAAGCTCACAGCCCCTTTCGAAAAAGATATATAATAATAATAATAATAATAATAATAATAATAATAATAATAATAATGATGATGATGATGATGATGATGATGATGATAATTATTATTAGAATTATTAGTATTATTATTGTTATTATTATTATTATTATCATTATTATTATTATCATCACTTTTATTAATATTATTAGTATTATCATCATCCTAATAATTTCATTATTATTATTATTATTATTATTATTATTATTATTATTATTATTATCATTATTATTATTATTATTATTTGCATATATAAAATTTAATTATATAAGATCTCTCTCTCTCTCTCTCTCTCTCTCTCTCTCTCTCGCTCTCTCTCTCTCTCTCTCTCTCTCACTGATGGTTATCTTTTATGAAGAGTAAAATTAATTCGATTATTCATCAGAGAGGGTTCATTGTTTCCGGCTAATTACCCTTTCAATCAGATTTCGAATGCTATCAATGATCTCATTTCCCCTACCACGCAAATACTCAAATATACAGAGGATTTTATGCATTCTGGATAAAATGATGTAATAGTAAATTGCTCTTTCAGTTTAGATTTAATTAGATGAATTAATGATATAAATAAAGAGGTTTTTAAACTTTACTACTAGATGTTTGATATCTGTCTCTTATGACAAGTGTAGGTTTAAATGCCGCTCATGAATGGCAAAGGCAAGGGACAGTGATAATGCGCTGGCTAGTATGACAATGGGTAGAGACTGACCATATGTATCCATCTATCTGTCTACCTATCTATCTATCTATCAATCTATATATATGTATATATATATATATTTATATATGTGTATATATATACATATATATATGTATATATATATGTATATATATATATATGTATATATATATATATATATATATATATGCATGCATATGATCAACGCCCATCCTTCCTCTCTACCCAAACTAGGACCAGGTAGGGCCAGACAATGGCTGTTGATGACTCAGCAGGTAGACCTATAGGCTTTCTAACCCCCCCCCCACCATCCTTAGCTCACAAGGATGGTGAGGTTTCAGTGACCAAAGAAACTAACGATTTTGAACGGGACTCGAACCCCAGTCCGATGATAGCTAGGCAGGGATGCTTCTAATAGGCCATCACAACTTCCAATGAAAAATTCTATGTGGTAACGTCCCTGACTGGTGAACGCCAAACTGGGCTTCGAATCCCGCTCAAACTCGTTAATTTCTTTGGTCGCTGCAACCTCACCATCCTTGTGAGCTAAGGATGTGGGGTTTAGAGGAACCTATAGGTCTATCAGCCGAGTCTTCATCAGCCATTGCTTGGCCCTCCCTTCAAGAACTATGTCAAGTCTAAAAAACGTAATCCCATCAACATAACGAGAAAGTAATTTGAATATATGTTTTCTATCAAAACAATTTCTGAGTGGGGGGATACCTTAGCGTGGTGAAAGGGTTTGCGTTTCACCATGATCAGCGAAGTTATAATAGTCAGGGGCACACATTCTCTGTTGGTTTGCTATGAGCCGA
>NC_090742.1:8805208-8812708 GCF_036898095.1 Palaemon carinicauda
ACACGGAAAGAGAAAGCCGAATGCCGATGTGGTATCGTCCCTATTTGGTGATCGCCAGACTAGGGTTCGAGTCCCGCTCAAACGTGTTAGTTCCTTTGGTCACTGCAACTCCACCATCCTTGTGAGCTAAGGATGGGGGGTTTGAGGGAGTCTGTAGGTCTATTTGCTGATTTATCAACAGCCATTGCCTGATTTTCGTTAGTCCTAGCTTGGGTGGAGAGGGGGCTTGGGGTCTGATCATATGTATATATGATCAGTCTCTAGGGCACTGTACTGCTTGATAGGGTAATGTCACTGTCCCTTGTCTCTGCCATTCATGAGCGGCCTTTAAACCTTAAACTTTTAAAAGGAAAACTTATCTATCGAGTGGATTATCAGCGGAAAATTGGTTCATATGCTCCTTTATTTCGACATACGAAGCCAGACGTGTTCATTTACTACGCTACCCTAAACTTTGTTTAGCTCAGAAGTTTATTAGATCACGAGATAGGATCCTGCATTACACGCTTGCCATGTTTCGCGATTTCCTGTTCTTGATTGCAACCTTCTTTTGCGAGACTTCGCTGGAAGAAGAATAGGAGGGGAACGGTGTAATCACCCTGTTTTCAATTTCCTAGTTTAGCGAAGGTGTAAGGAGCAACTATGAGAGAGAGAGAGAGAGAGAGAGAGAGAGAGAGAGAGAGAGAGAGAGAGAGAGAGAGAGAGAGAGAGAAATAAATACTGTGCTTAAGAGGATATGAACGAGATTAATATTTGATATCTCTCGTTCAGTAAACGATATATATATATATATATATATATATATATATATATATATATATCATCATCATCATCATCATCATCATCAACATCTCCTCCTACGCCTATTGACGCAAAGTGTCTCGATTAGATTTCGCCAGTTGTCTCTATCTTGAGCTTCCAATTCAATACTTCTCCATTCATCATCTCCTATTTCGCTCATCACAGTCCTCATCTATATAGGCCTGGGTCTTCCAACTCTTCTAGTAAGAGAGAGAGAGAGAGAGAGAGAGAGAGAGAGAGAGAGAGAGAGAGAGAGAGAGAGATGATTTACAGCAACATTAATATCGACATTTACATCAAACAAAATCCATCTGAAAACGAATTTCAGCCGTTGTCAGAGGAGAGTAACCCTTAGAGGGAATAAAAAATCAGTCCCTCTCCTGTCAGGTGTTTATAAATGTAAATTTATTGATGGAGTCTCCAGTTACTGTTTGTCATAGATCGCTTCCTTGTTTTTCTTTGAGGGTTTGTGAAGAATTATGTTTTGGTTCTACTGAATCTGATTTTCATTTTTTTTTCCACGTCAAGCGAAAGTGTTTTTGTGGTCTTTTCTGATTATTATTATTTTTTTCTGATTTTTTATAATGCTTTTTTTTTATCTTAAATGAGCACAAAAATACATGTGCTTAATATATATGTATATGTATATGGGTATGCATATGTATATATATACATATATATATATATATATATATATATATATATATATATATATATATATATATGTATGTATATATATAATTGTGTATATATGAATTATACATATATATATATATATATATATATATATATTTATATATTGTATATATACATATTTATATATATGCATATATATATATATATATGTATATATATATATATAATACAAGCACAGATATATATGCATATATGTATATATATATATATATATATGTGTGAAAATAAATATATAGGCATACACATACTATATGCATATATATATATATATATATATATATATATATATATATATATATATATATATATACACATACTGTACATACATACAGACACACACACACGTTTATATCTCACCCTTCTTTCATTACATTCCACTAATTTCATTTATGTACCTCGTATTTCCCAATTTCTTCCTCCCCATCACTGTCTTTAAAACAGCTTTCTTAACGACCACTCTCGACACAGCAATATACTCTTTCTTTCGTTAGCCCCGAAGCGCTTCCCTTCCTTCCCTCCCACTGCCTTGACCTGTTATCAGCTGCTCTCTCTTTTCCTACATTTTATCGCTTTTCGATATATTATCTTTGACATATTTTATCTATCTTTCTTCGTCGTGTCCTGCTTTTCCAACCAGGTTTGTATAGAAAATTATATTCATTATCATTATTATCACTATTACTAACTAAGCTACAACCCTAACTGGAAAAGCAGGATGTTATAATCCCAAGGGATCCAACCGGGATAGTAGCCCAGTGAGGAAAGGAAATAAGGAAACCTGAAATAGTGTGCCAAAGTGTAGCCTACTCTCAATCACGAGTACTCTAACCCAAGGTAGTGGAAGATCATAGTATAGACTAAAGAGGCTATGGCACTACCCAAGACTAAAGAACTATGATTTAATTTTGGAGTGTCCTTCGCCCAATCTTATTGGTAAAGCCTCTTTAGATATGATATTCAGCGAATATCATCTCTAAAGAGGCTTTACCAATAAGATGAGGCTCATGTTATGGAGAGAAATTGGGGACGATAAGATATTTTTAAAAATAAGTTATAAAAATGTAAAATTAATGCTAGATACGCCTATTTACGGCAACAAATTATATTTCTAAATCAGCTCTGAATATCTAAAACATTGCACTATTATAGTGATTAATTTTGCATATCGTATTGTAGTTATACATTTCTATTATATGTTTTCATGTTTAAAGGTTTAAAGGCCTCTCATGAATGGGAGAGGCAAGGGACAGGGACATTGCCCTATCAAGCATAACAATGCCCTAGAGACTGACCATATATATATATATATATATATATATATATATATATATATATATATGTGTGTGTGATCAGCGCCCATGCCCCGTCTCCACCCAAGCTAGGACTAAGGAGGGCCAGGCAATGGCTGCTGATGACTCAGCAGATAGTCCTATAGGCTCCCTCAAATCCCCCATCCTTAGGTCACAAGGATGGTGAGGTTGAAGCGACCAAAGAAACTATCGAGTTTGAGCAGGACTCGAACGCCAGTCTGGCGTTCACCAGCCAGGGACATTACCACATCGGCCACCACTACCTTAAAGTATATGTTTACCCCCAATTGTATAACTGATGACTTGATTATTATGTTTACCATATCTTCAATAAGATCGTGTACCAAATAGAAGAGTAAGTCCAAATATTATTCTTCTGCTGCAGAAGGAAATTTGAAACTCAATCTTAATCATTTTGATTAAACTTTGAAATTCAATGAAGTTTTAAGAGTTGGTGTGACTTGATTAGTAACGTCTCTGCCTGGTGTTTGCCAGTCGGGGGTTCGAGACCCCGGTCAGACTCGTTAGTGCCTTTAGTGTCTGCAACCTTACCATCCTTGTGAGCTAAGGTTGGGGAGTTTAGGGCAGCCTATAGGTGTATCTGCGGAGTCATCAGCAGCCATTGCCTGGCCCTCCCTGGTCTCTGGTATTGTTCTGCTTGATTAAACAATTTTTATCGTAGTTCAGGAAAACAGTAATGATGAGTCGTGTGTCTTCAAATAAAAAGAATAAATCAAAAGGAAGATTTAGAAGTATGAATAATAATAAAAAAAAGAATATGGCAAGTTCACAAACACACAATAATTTTCAAATGAACCAAATTAAAAATTCATAGTTAGATTAAACTTTTTTTAAGCCCCGACTGACTAAACAATTATGAAAATCATTCAAATAACAATTGAATGATAGTTGTTATTATTATTATTATTATTATTATTATTATTATTATTATTATTATTATTATTATTATCATTGTATACACCGTGAAAATAAAAGTCTGATGATTATCGCAACATCAAACATTATCGTATTAATTAACGGACCTTCATATGACCTGAATATGAAAAGGATATATGACCTGTTCATTATGCGTCAGTTTCAGTTATCTAGTTCGGTTCATTGCTTCAAATTAGGTACGTGATAAGTTCAGGCGAGCTTTCATGCAAATTGCGTGGGGGGGGGGGGTTGCTTCGTTGACAGGATTCTGCTGACGTAGCATTTATTAATTAAATACCCTTCTATATATGTACACACACATATATGGATATGTATGAATACATATATGATAAATTTTGCCCATTTAAAACATGTTTTTCATATTTCATATAAGCCATATATATTAATACATTAAAGTCTGGATTCTCTTAACGACCTCGGGATCACTCAAAGACTATAGTATCGTGGCTGAGTGGTATGGTCAATGTCATACAAGTATCCTGGACCAGGGTTCGAAACCCGGCCGGTCAGATACTATAGGTTTTGAGTGATTTCGCCTGGGGCTCTAATCCCGAGGTCGTTAAGAAAATCCAGACTAATGTATTAATATATATATATATATATATATATATATATATATATATATATATGTATGTATATATATATATTATATATTATATATATATATATCACTTGAAGAGTTGGAAGACCCAGGCCTACATGGCTGAGGACTATGAAGCTCGAAGTAGGAGGTGATGAATAGAGGAGTATTGAATTAAAAGCTCAAGATAGAGACGGCATGGCGAAATCTAACCGAGGTCCTTTGCATCAATAGGCGTAGGATATGATGATGATGATGATATATATATATGTGTGTATATATATATATAATGATGGGAATAGCGCTTAAGAGACAGAAAAAGAGCAACATAGATTAAAGAGTAAATTAAAGTAGAGGATATTCTAACATGTAAGAAAAAGAAATGCACATGGCCAGGATATATAGTGAGAACGGCAGGTAATAGGTGGACATTAAGAATAACAGAATGGGTCCTTAGTGAATTTAAAAAAAAGCAGGGTAAGAAAGAAGACGATGGATTGACGAACTAAGGATATTTGGAATGGCACAGAAAGACCATAAGTAGACGCAAGTGGAAGGATACCTCTGAGGCCTGGCTGATGATGATGATGATAATGGTGATATATATATATATATATATATATATATATATATATATGTGTGTATATATATATATATATATATATATACATACATACACAAAAACATACGCTAGCAGGGTCTAGGCGATATCAGGCAGGGCAGCCGGTCGGGACTATGGTCCACCCCAAAAGCCAGAGCAAAGTCCTTCAAAAGAAGGCAACCGTGTTACCCCATACGAAAGAAGCACTCTAATTGAAGAAGGTATATATATATATATATATATATATATATATATATATATATATATATATATATATATCCAAACACTTGCTCTTTATTACATAGGGGAGATGCTATATTGGCTACACGTCAACAATGCTTAGAATAAATTTCAAAGTTCCAGTTTTCTCATATGATGTCCTCAGCATCACGCCTCCAGAACTGTGATGCTTAATCAGAAAGGGAGCTTTTCCCTGCCGGGTAATTACTCAAAGGAAATAGAATACAAATAATTTCAGGGGAATAATTCAGATCTGCCATCTAAATAGCAGACGTTTATTTTGTGGTTTGTAACTTTAATTCATCTCTTTTATTAGGACGCCTTTTAATGAGAGAGTATTCTTGATTAAAAGCCCTTCATAGAGTCTTGCTAATATTTCAGCTAATATTTCATTTCCGCAAAACATTCATCTGGAAGTTACTTATTAAGAAGAAGAATTATTTTATAGGGTTGAATATTCCACTTTTTTTTTAAATATTTTATTGTTTATATATGAAATATTTATTTCAATGTTGTTACTGTTCTTAATATATTTTCTTTTTTCATGTTTCCTTTCCTCAACGGGCTATTTTCTCTGTTGGGGCCCCTGGGCTTATAGCATCCTGCTTTTCCAATTAGGGTTAAAGCTTAGCAAGTAATAATAATAATAATAATAATAATAATAATAATAATAATAATAATAATGTGTCTGTGTGTTGAATATTCGGGTTACGTACACTAGTAAAAGAATATTACTAGTAAAAATTACCAATAATAAAATATATTCCTCACTCAGAAGTTTATATCCAATTCTGTGGGCTACGAATTTGCCCGCAATAAAGAGTTTGTTTTACAGCCAGTATCTCTTTATTACTCTCTTTTTTCAGACATGCTACCGGACGTACTGTCACCGCTGTAACGCTCTACAAAACATACTGTCACCCTTGTAAAGCGGGGTTTACACGGGCGAGCAGCTCGTCGAGCCCGGTTGTCGAACCTACTTGTAGAACGGCTCGAAGAGCTTTCAGACAGTACATCGAGCCTCAGTGTGCCTCGTGCTAAAACAACGTCAACATGTCTCTCGACCAGGACGATTTGATAGTCATTGCTTTAGCAGTGGCACTAAGAAGGAAAAAAAAAAGATCAAAAGAGAGAAATTTTCATATACAAACTTGCTTGTTTCTTTAAAATTAGAGCCTGATGACTGGCGCAATTATTTGCGTATGGATGAAGACAGGTACATTGATCTACCGAATCGTGTCAGCCCTTTCATTACTATGAGGAAGGCCATAACTCCACATGAAAGACTGAGTGTCCGCTATTCCCTTGTTTCTGGCTACTTTATTGGAATAGTCTTTTGATTTAACTTTCCATAAAGCTGGATGAGCTCGATATGCATGTATAAAATCAAGTACGACTTCCTTCTCATTCTTACTTTCATTAATGGCAGCCATTATTCATTTCTTTGATGATATTTCCTCTAGCAGGTTTGAATAACAACTGAGGTTCGATGCTCGACACCCGTTCACACGTTCACACCGTTCGTCAAACAATGTAGCTCCGCCCACAAAAGTCAAGATGAGCCTGACTTTCATCGAGCCGCTCGACGAGCGCGCTCGACAACCAAATAGCCCGTTTACACGCTCGAACATCAATTCAAACACAGGGTTGTCGAGCCAGGCTCGACGAGCTGCTCGCCCGTGTAAACCCCGCTTTAACACTCGATAGGGCATACTGTCCACCCTTGTAACATACAGCATTCTTCGAACAACGACCCAAAATCCTTTATCTCTTTCACCTTTAGACATGTTCTAATTTTTTTTCTTTTTTTTCTGCCTACCAAAAACCATCTCTTAAACTCCATAATATATTCGAACTACAGAAAAAATCCTTTATCTCCTTCACATTTAGACATGTTCTAATTTCTTTTTCTTTTTTCTCCTTGACCTTTGAATCTAGCAATTGTTTTTATCTGACCTACCAAATACCATCTCCTTAATTCTGTAGTATCTTCGTACAACAAAAATCATATATCTCTTTCAACTTTAGACATGTTCTATTTTTTTCCGTAACTTTCGAATCAAACAATTGTTTTTATCTGGCCTCCCAAATACCATCTCTTTAATTCTATATTATCTTATCTTCAATTCTGATCTATAGTTGCTATAGTTATGAAATCATGTTGTTTTTAAAGTGTAAATAAATCGCTTTTGGAAAAGAACGTTGGTTTCTGAGTATTATTATTATTATTATTATTATTATTATTATTATTATGTAAATTGATGTCATGCAGACGAAAAAAGGTATCTGAATTATTATTATTATTAATAATAATA
>NC_090742.1:8817708-8827708 GCF_036898095.1 Palaemon carinicauda
TCCTGATGGAAGTGTACCAGAGCATTACTGTATCTGTGGATTCTCAGAACGTGCCGTACTCCCCGGAGGTAATTTTTTCCCGGTCGACTAGACCTAGAGACCTAAGATGTTACCGTTATACATCTTTTCAACTAACTATAAACTATGTTAGAGCTTCCTGTCCCCTACAGGGAAGAGTCCTACTAGACTCTGGAAAGTCTCGAAGAGTACATATATCTATGTATGAATACCAGGCAAGCTAATATAGTGGTCTCGCCCTATATTAAGTAAAGCATAGTTTGTATAGAACCACTGCGTCAATATATATTGACCAGTAATCCGCACAATACTTGTATTGGACAAAGGTTTATATCCGCATAGGAAGAAACTAATAAAACCGCCCTCGTCCCTTTATGGGACGGAGTCCTCCCATTAGGGGACTACATAAACCAATGCAACATAGCTTGCATAACAGAACGATTCTATCAGAAATATCCCAGATAAGATACATAGAATTAAAATGCTCAATTATACCAATAAATTGCCACAGGTGAAAGAGACGCAAGGTTCTCAAGAACAAGTTTATTGACAGATAATAAACGGACAGGTTAACAACAAATATATATATATATATATATAAAAGAGGATAACCCAAAACTTTAAGCATAAGTATGATAGTAAACAGAACTTGTTTATCTGAAAGAAAAACCATTAAACACCACTTTAATAAGATACCGAGGTATCAAGTCAGAAAGTCTGTATTACAAATCAATCACATTAGCGTTAGAAACGCTCGGCACACATGTCTGAACTTATGCTAGGTTCACCTTTGAAAGAAGGAACAGTCTATATGGGCACTTGGTGCCCTCATTTAGTTTGTAGTACAGTATGTACCTACAAACTCACCCTGGACTTAATCGTCCCAATCAAGACCACTGTTCCTCGCAGAGTTAAACAGTAGGGTTAACTACACGACCCACTGCTACCACAGATCTCTTAAGTTCCTCTACTTGCTTCGCATAGTGGCGAAAGAACACCCTGGAAGACTTCCAGCCTGTGTATGAACGGAGATGTTCAAAATCCATACAATTAAAGAAATTTAGGGATGAGGCAACTTTCCTCGGATCGTGACCTGCGGGTGTACTGTCAGGATCCGCTCTGCGAATAAAATATGTGATTTTCGCTCTGAGTTGATTCAGAGATAAATTTGAGCCTGATGTTTCTCCCCTGAATAGTTGACCACCCTTGAAGTCTGAAGTTCTACGAAGATAGACCTTTAGGCATTCTACTGGACATAGAGATGCATCTTCTTTCAGAGGGCAGATTCTCCAGGGACCCCACCTGTTGGTGGGTAACTCATTCTTGGCGAGAAACGTAGGATCCGGAAACAGGTTCAGATCCCCCCCATCCAGGAACTGAACATGACCTGCCTCTCTCGAGAGGGCTACGATCTCACTAACCCTGGCCCCCGGACGCGAGTGCAAATAGGAAAATAACTTTTTGCGTCAAATCCTTTAACGCACATTCTTCATTGCTCAACAGGGAGGCGAAGTGAAGAACTTTGTCTAAAGACCATGAGATGGGCTTTGGAGGTGCTGAAGGTCTGAGCCTAGCGCAGGCTTTCGGAACTTTATTAAAGATCTCGTTACCTAGGTCGATCTGGAAGGCAAATAAAATGGGTCTCATCAAAGCAGATTTACACACTTAAATCGTGTTAGCTGCCAACCCTTGGCCATGGAGGTGGATGAAGAAAGATAAGCAGAAGTCTGTTGAGATCTCCTGCAGATTCTTTGCCTTTACAAAGGCCACCCATTTTCTCCAAGATGACTCATATTGCCTTCTAGTCGATTTGCACTTATATTCCTCTAGGAAGTCTATGCTGGCTTTCGAAATCCCGAAATGCTTTCTCACCGCAAGGGCGAGAAAATCATGAGCTGCAGGGTCCGGGTTTTCTGTAATGAAGCGCAGACAGTCGACTTCTGGACTCGCTGGGTCAGAACTGGATGTGGTAGCGGCACGAACTTCATCTGTAGTTCCAACGCCAAGGGGAACCACATACTGTTCGGCCACTTGTGGGCCACTATTGCCGCTACTCCCTTGAAGGATCTCAGTTTGTTGAGGACCCTCAACAGAAGGTTGTGAGGAGGGAACAGATAAATCCTGGACCATCTGTTCCAGTCGAGGGACATTGCGTCCACTGCTTCCGCTAAGGGGTCCTCGTACGGGGACATGTACAGGGGCAACTTCTTGTTGTCTTTCGTCGCAAAGAGGTCTATCTGCAGTTCTGGGACTTGATTCAGAATGAAGGAGAATGATCCTGCGTCTAAGGACCATTCCGACTCTATCGGTGTGAACCTGGATAGAGCGTCCGCTGTCACATTGCGGACTCCTTGAAGGTGAACTGCCGACAGGTACCACTTCTTCTTTTCCGCCAATCGGAAAATGGCTAACATCACTTGGTTGAGAGGTGGTGACCTCGACCCTTGTCGATTCAAGCATCTCACAACCACCTCGCTGTCCATCACCAATCTTATGTGGATCGAGTGATGCGGGGAGACTTTCTTTAAGGTAAGGAGCACTGCCATAGCTTCTAGAAAGTTTATATGAAAGGTCCTGAATAGCTTGGACCAAGTCCCCTGGACTTTTTTCCGATGAGAGTGACCTCCCCATCCCTCCTTCGAGGCGTCTGAGTGAATCGTCATCGACGGGGGAGGTGGCTGAAGAAGAACCGACTTCTTTAGATGTCTGGCTTGGGACCAAGGTCTGAGAAGAGTACGTAGCCGAGGCGGCACTGGTCTTCTCAGGTCTCTTCGCGCGTTTGATGCATTCCTTCTCCAAACTCCGGTTGCATCCTTTAGCTGTGCTCTTAGCACTGGGTCTGTCACTGAAGCAAACTGGAGAGAGCCTAGTACCCTCTTCTGTTTGCGTCTTGATATCCTTTCGGAATCTAGAAGTCTCTTGACAGAGCCCGCTATCTCCTTCCTTTTCTTCGTCGGGATGGAGAAACTGTGTGACAAAAGGTCCCAGTGGATTCCCAGCCACTGGAACTTTTGGGATGGAGAAAGTCGAGACTTTTTTCTGTTGATCTTGAAGCCTAGGTACTCTAGGAACTGGATCACCTGACTGGAAGCTTGCAAGCATTCGGTCTCGGATGCTGCCCACACCAGCCAGTCGTCCAGGTAGGCTACTACCTGAATTCCCTTTAGGCGTAATTGTTTGAGAGCTGCGCTCGCAAGCTTCGTGAAAATCCTTGGGGCTATGTTTAGCCCGAATGGCATGGCTCTGAAGGCGTACAGTCTCCGTTGTAGCCTGAACCCTAGGTAGGGGGAGAGTCGACGGCTGATTGGAATGTGCCAATAGGCGTCTGACAAGTCTATAGAGACTGAGTATGCCCTCTTGGGCAGTAAGGTCCTTATGTGTTGCAGTGTTAGCATCTTGAATTTGCAATTCACTATGAACTTGTTGAGTGGCGACAAGTCCAGAATGACTCTGAGCTTTTCCGAGTCTTTCTTGGGAACACAAAACAGCCTCCCTTGGAATTTGATGGACTTCACCTTTCGGATCACCTTTTTCTCCAACAGTTCTTGAACGTACTCCTCCAAAACGGGGGTGGAGTGTTGGAAAAACCGAAGGCACGGGGGTGGAGTGCTGTACCAGCTCCAGCCCAGTCCATTCTTGAGTAGGCTTTGGGCCCAGGGATCGAAGGTCCAGCGATCCCAAAATTTCATCAGTCTCCCTCCTACCGGTATCGTTTCACTTGGACTGCCGTCCTGAGGTCTTGCCTCCCTGACCACGACCACCTCTGAATCCCCTTCCCCTTGAGGGGCGCCTAGACGAGCCTCTGGCTGCTCCTCTAGGTTTTGCACGAAAGGAAGAAGACTGTCCTTCGAACGTTGGGGTGAATGTGGTTGACTGACCTGGCACAGCCTGGGGTACCCACTGAAAAGTAGTCGGGGTTTGTGCCACCATCTGGGGCACTGGAGGCAATGGCAATTGCAGTTGCTGTTGCTGTCTATAAGGCTTGGCTGGCCGAGACGGTAGCCTAGTCCTCATATTCTTCCTCTTTGGTTGAGGACCCTCATCCGGGGAAGATTTTCTTTTGATAGCCAGGCCCCACTTCTGGAGAAGGTTTCTATTCTCCACGGCGGCCTTATCAACAACCTCTTTGACCACATCGGTAGGGAAAAGGTCTTTTCCCCAAATGTTGGAGGAGATTAACTTCCTTGGCTCGTGTCTCACCGAAGCCCCGGTGAACACGAACTCCCTGCAAGCTCTCCTTGCCTTGACGAAGCCATAAAGGTCCTTCGTCACTGTGGCTAGGTGAGACTTAGCCACTACCATGAACATTTCATGGACCTTGGGGTCACTTGCCATCGTCTCAAGAGTAGTCTGATGAGACATTGAGGCAGCCAGTCTTTCTTTTGTCTCGAACTCCCTTCGTAAAAGAGAGTCGGACAGCTTGGGGAGGTCCTCGCCGAATTGCCGTCCGGCAATATCAGCCTCCAACTTTCCCACTGAGAATGTCAGATGGACATCCTTCCAGTGTTTGTGGTCCATAGGCAGGGCCAGCGACAAGGGTTTACACTCCTCCAGGGAGGGGCAAGGCTTGCCGGCCTCGACTGCCTTTAGGACAGCCGCAAACCCTTTCTGTAAAAAGGGGAAGGCTCTATCAGGAGAGGACACAAAAGAAGGGAGCTTCTTGCTCAATGCAGCTACCTTCGAGTTAGAGAAGCCCCTCTCTTTCATCGAGGATGAAAGTAGGGCTTGAGCCTTAGCGTGGTCCATAATAATGACCTCCTTCGGCTCTGTCTCCTCCCTTGAAGCTGGTTCTTTTCTCAGCCGGACATAGCAGTCCGGATATGATGCCTTGCTGGGCCAGAATTCTACCTCCTCTAGGGGAACTGAACCCAGCTTATCCGAGATGACGATCTTTCCAGTCGTCATCGGCATGTGCTCAGCATACCTCCAGGGGTTAGCATCTGAGCATATGGGAAGGTCTTTCACATTGAGCCTTTTCCGGGGCCCATGTGATTCTGCCAGGGACTGCATACGCAGTTCCATTGCAGCCGCCTTCTCCTGATTCTCCTTCTGCATTTGTTGGATCATTCCAACAATCGAAGAGAGGGCCTGTCCCAGTTCTACTGGGAGACCAGCCGATGTTGAGGGGATAGGCTCCGGCATCTGAACCGGAGTAGCCGACACCTCGTCGACCTCATCCTCTACGACATCCGGGGTTTGAACTTGATCCTGACCTTCTGCCAGGAGGTCTTCTTCCAAACGTTCGTCCAGGTCAGACATCCTGTCATCCAACTGGATGTCTTGCATCGCGACTGCAACTTCCACGTCCGCCTGGACTTGATCTTGAGGGATCTCCTCTTGAGGCTGGGGAATCACTGCATCAGCTGATGCCTGGGGAAAAAGATACGCCCTCATCTTCTCACTTGGAAGATAAGGGCCAGAGGTGTTCTTCTTGAAGCCCCTTACCCAAGTACGAAGCTTTTCCCTTGCTATATCCCTTGATTCCGCCGTTCTAGGGGAATCAAAAGCCTCAGTAATCAGGTTAGTGCATACAGTACATACCTGAGGCTCCCAATACTGGAGATCATCCTTGGAGACAGCGCATGCTGCGTGTCTCCTACAACACTCATGTCCGCAGAGGTTCTTGCTACGGACATTGCAGAAAACATTTCCGCACTTCGGAGGGTCCTCCTGTAAAGAGAAGAAATTTCCATGAGTATCAAGTGAACTATGTATCACTGGATATGCATAGTATAGCATAACAATTCATAAAGGAAAGACACACACTTGTGTTTCCCTCACAACCCATTGTTGCAGCCTTCCAGATAATAAAATCAAAATGGTTTATCTCTTCTAGAGTAACCAATGCAAGGTTTCCAGAGGAAACAGGTGGAGCTCACACCTAAGCAATGATTTTAAAATCCTGGATAATAGACAGGGAAGAACTCAGCTTCCTATCTGAGGGCAACAGCAAAGGGCTGTGCAAGAAAACACAATAGTGTTAGAAGATACAGTGCTGTACCAAAACCTTTACTATAGTTTTCTTCTTACTGTATATGCTATACAGAAGAATACTAGTACAGTATAGGGGGATGTGTGCCAGCCTGCCTTTGCCGGCCGGCACACACCACAACTAGCTTTAAAGTATACTACTTAACAGCTATAGGGCGGCAGCACTCTGGTTCAAATGCCTGTGCCGGTCGGCAGCAACTGCCGGCCGGTAACAGCCAGTGTTGGCCGGCAATGGCTGCCGGCCAGCAACTACACAAGGTAGTACCCAGCTGCCGGCCACACTCTTGGTGACCGGCAGACAAGGACTGACATAAGCCGGCCGGCAAAGGTACAAGACCG
Source organism: Palaemon carinicauda (assembly GCF_036898095.1). Classification (NCBI taxonomy): domain Eukaryota; kingdom Metazoa; phylum Arthropoda; class Malacostraca; order Decapoda; family Palaemonidae; genus Palaemon; species Palaemon carinicauda. Next base: position 8,824,057 of record NC_090742.1, read on the forward strand.
ATGCCAGCCGGCAGCAAAAGAACCAGAAGACTACACCTGCCCGGCTGCCGGCCTCATAGGCCGGCAGCCGGGACAGGTACAGCACTAGAAGAAAAATAGAATGGATGCCGGGATAAGAGTGTACACAACCTCCAAGCCCGGCAACCGAAAGAGTGCATATAAGGAAGGGGAGAAACTAATTCAGGCTTCCTTGACCAATGCCGTCCGGCTCTGCCGGCAGGCATGGATGAGGGACCAAGAGAGGTCCGGGCAGCACTCGAAAACATAAGACCCTTGCCGGCCAGCAGCTCTGCCGGCCGGCAATGGGCTGAGTCAATTCCACATCTCAACCTATACTAGGTCCAGAAGTAGAACGACGTACAGTACAGTAAGACCCCTGCCGGCCAGCTCTGCAGGCCGGCAAGGTACAGTACAGTAATGGCTAGGCCATTACGGAGATAGAGGGGGAAGGGACAAGAGGGTCCTGCCAACCTTGCTTTAGTGACAGATCACCCGCAGCCAAGAAACTTATCTTAGCCTAAGGGAGATCTAAGGGGAAAGGCCAGCAATACTTGCCAGCTTCCAGAGCACCAAAGCAAGGAAGGCGTTGCTACTCCCAAGGGAAGAACTTATCCTCCCCCGAGAACAGCAACAGGACTAGTCTGGTAGATCACAAAAGAAGGAATCATAACTACAGAAACCTTCGGTAGTGACCTAAGGGAGCTAAGCTCCCTTTGTATGTGTTAGGTCAGCGAGGGGGACTCTGCCCCAAGCCAGACAACACAGACTCAGACTAAAAACTCTGTTGTTCTGTCCCTCTTGAACCATAACTACAGGAACAGGAAGGTACAGTAACACCCTAGTATAGTTTTATCGAAAACAAATTCGGAAAAAACCACTTAGGGATAAGCCCAAGGCTTAAACAGAGGGAAAGGGATTGCATACCTTCTCCGAAGAAAAGAAAGCAACCGGGGAGTATGATAAAGTATACTAAGGCTCCATAAGCAATTAGCCTAGGCACCAAGAGAATCGATTACCTAATTCACCGAAACTCACACGTATACAATCTTGGAAATATTCCACACAGTCTAAAATGTATAAAATATAGCCTAAAGCTTCAATAAAATTTAAATTACACTCGGAAAACCAAAATCATGCATGAAGTACTAGGACCAAACGACTAGGCTACAAGGCCTAGCGTAGGCCAGAATGGCGAATACTTCGCCAAATAATACTAAGCACGAAAGGAAATCCTATGTAAAGCTAAATAGCTAAAATTTATTAAAGCAAAACAACCAGGAATGTCGCTCTGACTAACTAATTTATACCTAGCGAGCAACAGTGTCCAGGACACCTCTGGTAGGCTACGGCTCTTGTATCAAAGATTAATCCTATTAATCACTCAAAATTTTACCAAGAGCCTACATTTATACATAACAGACACTATACTCAACTTATCAGAGGCCAACGAAGACGGAGAAGCCATGAAAAGCCGAATAAATCCAAGATTTGCGAGAAAAACAGGAAAAAACACCGAGTTGTTAAGCTACGCAAAAAGGAATACAGATGGCGCCAGGATTGGCGCCAGGCACGCATACGAATCGGGGGATAGGGAAGCCTTGGGAGCGGCTCCCCTTTTTCGTTCCCGAATTCGTATCTCGTCAATCACCTCCTACGAGACGAAATCTCTGTCCAGGATGTAGATTGCCATGTGACGTGTCTAGAATACGTCCTCTGATATGTCGCGATATCCCTTTCACGAGGGATACTCGCTCCAGGAGTTAGAATTCTGGTACCTTAAGGTAAATTCTCTGGGAATATAGCCGTAGTTGTAATATACCCTAGGAAGCTACCCTATAGGAACTTCCATCAGGACGACATGGCTTGAGCCCAAATATATATATATATATATATATATATATATATATATATATATATATATATATATATATATATATATATTTATATATATATATATATATATATATATATATATATATATATATATATATATATTACTTTATTTATATAGCCAGACATTTGCTCTTTATTATGCATGGGAGATACCATTATATTCGTTGCAAGAATGTATGCAACTAATTCAGAGTTCAAAACGAGACAGTTTAAGGAAATATTCCTATGATGAATTGAAGATACTTAAATATAAACGCAAAGTTTAATATCCTGCCTGTAATACTCCCAGAATATTATTCGTAATACAGGATACAATCTGAGTTTTTGGCCGTAAATGAAAGAGATAAGAGCCATTGATAATTTAGACTGAAAAGTAAAATATATTTTCCGAATAAGCCTCATCTAGATAAGGGGAGAAATATACGTATCTATGGAGCTGATAAAAATCTTTCTTGACATCTAGTTACGAAAGAGGAAATAGGAACTAGTGAGTTATGGGAAAGCTCAAGCAATTGCTGTGACTATGTCCGTGTCATGGAATGAGGTATGGCGACAAGTTGGAAGGGATATGTAAGTATAACTTTAATTATATCCATTGCAAGATCTAACGGAGAGAGAGAGAGAGAGAGAGAGAGAGAGAGAGAGAGAGAGAGAGAGAGAGAGAGAGAGAGAGAGAGAGAGAGCGGGGGTTGGGGATGGGGGAATAAGCGAATCTTTACTTCTATTATTATTATTATTATTATTATTATTATTATTATTATTATTACTGTTGTTGTTTTTGTTGTTCTTGTTTTTGTTATATTGTTACTTACGAATAATATTACGAATGATATTATTGTTGGAATTAGTAGTTGTAGTAGTAACAAAATTAGATGTAAGAATAACGAATAAATAATTCAGCTATAAGTTTAAGGTAATAATTTTCAATGAAAAGGAACATATATCTCACTTTAATTATAAGTTAATTTGTGGTGACTTAAATTATAAGTCAACAGGGGTTTACTTAGATTATAAGTAAACTTGGGCTCACTTAAAATCTAAGTCATCTTTGGCTCACTGACTCTGTAAGTTAACTTGGGCTCACTTGAGTATAAGTCAATTTTGACTCCATTAAGTTATAAGTCAACTTTGACTTCCTTAAGTTATGTCAACTTGGGCTCACTTGAATTATAAGTCGACTTGTGCTCACTTAAATTATAAATCAACTTTGGAAAATAAATACCCATATGGCATTTGGAAAAATAGATACTTAAGAACAAACGGGAATTCTGATGATGTACGTGAAGAACAAATTCCTTGCTATCTGAATTTTAATTAAAGAGATGTTAATATAATCATTAATCTGCTTTCAAAAGAAAAAAAAAATAACAACCGTTAACATGGGTTTAATTTTTAATTGCTTAGATTGAATACTGCTTCTAAACAGTACTCCATGTTTTGCCTTGTGTGCCACCCTGCACATTTGTCCATAGCTCATAGATAATAAAAATAGAAGCCTTTGTAGTTGGTTGGGACAAAAGGGTTGTAAAATTTTAAAAGTTATGGGTGAAAAATACAAACACAAGAACACCACCTAAGCTAAGGTTCTATACCTAACCTAACGCAGGAGCCGTATCCTTACATACTTATCTAACAAGAACATCACTTAACCCAAGGTCCCCCAACTAACCTAACGCAGGAACCGTATCCTTACATACTTATCTGGCAAGAACATTGCCTAACCTAAGGTTCACCACATAACCTAACTTAGGACCCGTAT
>NC_090742.1:8835208-8837708 GCF_036898095.1 Palaemon carinicauda
CATGGTGCACCTCCTCAGAGCGAGGTGTGCCAGGAATTCTTGCCTATATATCTATTTGCTGAGTCATCAGCAGCCATTGCCTGTCCCTCCTTGGTCATGGCTTGGGTGGAGAGAGGGCTTTGGCGTTGATCATATGCATTTATGGTCAGTCTCTAGGGCACTGACCCTTGCCTCTACCATTCATAAGCGTCCTTTAATTTAAACCTTTAAACTGTACCTACAACATCCCCCAGGTACTGATATTATCATAAAAGTGAACGTTCTAGTCGCCTCAATATCCCACACCTGCATTCGGAGATTTAGCTATAGCCCAGCGGCATAGTAAGAAATATGAAACCAATTGTTCAAATTGTTCTAAAAGCACCAAAATTGGCACACATGTGGATTAATACATTCTGAACAATTTTGGATATGGAGGCATTCAAGATTCTCCCCGTAGCACATTTGGCGGCCATTTTTCAAAATGGCCGCTATTTACCGTTAGCGTCATTGAATATGTACCATAATTTGTCTTTTTGTGGATGCTAAAGGTGATAAGTGTGCTAGAGGTGATAAGTATTGTACAATTACACATACTTCTGTGCTTACCAAATAATTTGGCTACCATTTCACAAGAAAATGAATTTTACTTTGCAGCGGCAGCGTTGGTGGCAGTGACGGCGGCTGCAGTAATAGTATAGTGTTGATAGTCATGGTGCTTGTAGTAGTAACTTGTGGTAACATGGTGGTGTTTTGTGTCTTTGCAGGTGAGGCAGAATATTACACGGATGTACGTCCTGTTGCTTCTTCTGTCAAAGGGCAAATGATCCCAGCTACTTCTGTGACCTCTCTTAGACGCCACAACTGTGAGCAGCACATAGAAGATGAGTATATGTGGCTGGAGAACACGAGAAGTGTTCTCAAAGATGATGTTGAGGCCTGTGAAAACACATCATGGGCTGCATACCATGCAAGGCACCAAGATCCAAAGCAACCAGTCATCACACCAACGTCCCTGCTTCCCTTGTTCCAGGAGAGTGCTCACACTGTGGCAATGATCAGACACTCTATTGATGTAGTCAGGAGTGCAGTTAAACATCTCAACCCAGGCCAAACTCCAGTTCTGACTTGCGACCAGCCACTATTCACTCTAGCAAAACAGATCCAGTGGAAGTGGCCAAACACATATGGAGAAGACCAACTGGTGGTGATGTTTGGGGGGTTGCATATTGAGATGACGGCACTGAAGACCCTGGGTGACTGGTTGCAGGGAAGTGGGTGGACCCAAGCACTGGTACAAGCAGAGATCACAACTGAAGGAATAGCAGACTCATTTCTTCGAGCAGCTCACGTCACACGCACCAGAAGAGCACACCAAGTCACAGCGGCTGCGTTGTATAATCTCCAACGGCGTGCCTATGACAAGTACAGCACCACCAATACAGAAGATGATGAGCACCCTGAAAGCTTCGAAGACTGGTGCAGTCAGAGAGAACAGAGTTATCCGCAGTTTCAGTACTGGTCAACAGTCTTGGCACTGGAGCTGTCCACTCTGATCTATGTGCGATCTCTGAGAGAAGCCAATTTTAGCATGTACGTGGATGCTCTGACAGAACTGGCTCCGTGGTTCTTCGCACTAGACCACACGAACTATGCCCGATGGATACCAGTGCATCTACGGGACATGGCAGAACTGGCAAACAAACATCCAGACGTCTTCACAGAGTTTAGCAAGGGACACTTCACAGTCCAGAAGACCAAGAGGATCTTTTCAGCAATCCCTCTTGACCAAGGACATGAGCAGAACAACGCGTATGTCAAGGGTGATGGAGGAGCCATCGGCCTCACAGACAATCCAACTGCACTGAGGCGCTGGATGGTTGCCGGACCGGAGGTTGCTAGAGTGATTGTGGAATTTGACGACTTCAATCTGAATCCACACGATCAAGAGGAGACACGTCACCACGAAGAGACACCAAGTGTGCAGAACACTTTTGCCAGAGATATGCGCTCACTCGTGGCCGTCATTGAAGAGCTGGGCAACCCTTTCGAGGAGGACAGTCAGGACTTGCTGGTGCTCGACACAAAGGAGATCGCAGACCCTGCAGTCATAGAAACAGTCCGTAACGCCAAGCAGATTGGCCAAGACCAGTTTGAAGCATTCTCAAAGGAATGCATCGTGGACAGAACCAAGTCCATTGAGGTGGCAATCCACCGGAACAAGCTACCACTGTTTGCGACCAAGAGAGGACCCAATATACCCAAAGGAAAAGAACAGGTCAAATCTCTGAAGAATGATGTTGCGCTCTTCGCACGATTATATATCGGCTGCCAGACCCGTGATGGGAATCTAGAAGAGTTCTTCAGGCATGAAAATCAGCAATGCCCTCCAGCTTTATCTGACGGAGGGAGACTGTACCTAGGGAGCAAGAGTGACTTGCTGGTGTGCCTTGAAGGCCATGCTGAGCCTCAGTTTGAAGCTCCTACTGTCACTGCTGTTGTCCTCGATGGAGCAGTAATC
>NC_090742.1:8850208-8862708 GCF_036898095.1 Palaemon carinicauda
TATCCAACAAGATAGCGAGCTTATATACAAATAGTTTAGGGCACTAGCAGCACAAAAACTCCAACAATATTAAACACGCAATGGCAAGCTTAAACACTTTTTTTTTGCTATTAGTCTGGGAGAGAGCGAGAGATAAAAAGAAACAATAGCTATGAGTGTGTATGGAACACGTGCCGTAAAAGAAAAAATGCGCCCGTTTTTAGTCCACTGTAGGAAAAAGGCTTCAGACATGTCTTTATTCATATCTGGGGGCTGGCCAATTTCAACATCACACTGACCAATGCGGATTGGTAATGATGGGAGATTTTTTATCTGATTGCTCTAGGCAAATCAACCTAGTAAGTTTGCCCTGACTGGTACAGATTTACTGACCATGGTGATACACACACACACACACACACACACACACACACATATATATATATATATATATATATATATATATATATATATATATGTATGTATATATATGTATATATATATATGAATATATATATATATATATATATATATATATATATATATATATATATATATCTTCATCACCATCATCATCTCCTCCTACGCCTATTGACGCAAGGGGCCTCTGTTAGATTTCGCCAGTCGTCTCTATCTTGAGCTTTTAATTCAATACTTCTCCATTCTTCATCTCCTACTTCGCGCTTCATTGATTTAATATATATATATATATATATATATATACATATATATATATACATATATATATGTATATATATGTATGTATATATATATATATATATATATATATATATATATATATATATATATATATATATATATATATATAAATGATGCCTAAAAGAAATAGGTCACGAAGGAATAACTGCAAAAATTGTGCATCGCTATTCTGAATATTGTCCGTCTCTCCGACCATCCAGTATAAGTCACGGCAATTATCAGTGGTCATTTAGCGAATGGAAAATCATGCGTCCATTCCATGCGAAAAGGGAACTATTAGGTATGAAATTCCAATCCTGATTTTACATTAAAGATTCGGGTGGAAAACGTTTTACGCTGAAACGCTCCTGCGGCCATGACATACTTGCACGTGGAGGAACGTTTGGATAATCATTTTGTTTTTTTCTTTGATATTTATAAAACGTTATGAGAGAATGAGGTCACGTATCATCATTTATTATTATTATTATTATTATTATTATTATTATCATTACTTGCTAAACTGCAACCCTAGTTGGAAAAGCAGGATGCTATAAGCCCGTGGGCTCCAACAAGGAAAATAGCCCAGTGAGGAAAGGAAATAAGGAAACTACAAGAGAAGTAATTACCAATTAAAACAACATATTTGAAGAACAGCAATAACATTAAAATAAATCTTTCATATATAAACTATAAAAACTTAAAAAACAAGAGGAAGAGAAATAGGATAGAATAGTGTGCTCGAGTGTACCCTCAAGCAAGAGAACTCTACCCCAAGACTGAAAGACCATGGTACAGAGGCTATGGCGCTGTCCAAGACCAGAGAACGATGGTTTGATTTTGGATAATAATCTTGTTTTTTCCTTTGATTCTTATTTAGAATTATTACAGAATGAGGTCACATTATAGGCATTAGCTTATATACTAGTGTACGCTACCCGTCCAAAATCAGGGCTAAATATTTAGATAGATATACACACGCACGCACATGCGCGCGCACACACAGATTTAACTATTACCATCCCATCCACCTGTTCCAAACTACAACAGGATGGTTCGGCAATTTGTGGGAGATTGCGATTTCCAAGTGTACCTCTCAGGGCACCCCCCTTCTCACCAGTATATGACTACTCCTTCTCGCCCCAAGCCGAGTGATGGGGAAAATCCGAGTAATCATAGGCTCAGCGTGAAAGGAAAGAAATATATTTATATACATAGCCAGGCACGTGTTCTTCATTATACAGGGCAGGATATTAATCTCTATGTTTATAAAGCGTAAAGGATTTTTAAGGCTTCAAGCCTTCTAATTATCACTAATATTATATGAAGTCTTCATTTGATTATAATCCTCATATTGAGCAAAAGGCTTTCATGTCTTTACATCTTTAATGAAAGGCGTAATTATACATTATATTGGTGAACTGTAATTTGTATACACATAGGAACATACAAATATTCGTACATATGAACACACAGACATATATATATATATATATATATATATATATATATATATATATATATATACACACACACACACAGCAACAAATGCAGCCAGTTCTAGTCCACTGCAGGACAAAGGCTTCAGACATGTCCTCAGTCATGTCTTTGGTTTGGCCATTTTCATCACCATGCTGGCCACAGTGGATTGGTGATGGTGGAGACTTAGTCATATCGTTCATAGCAAACCAAACTATAGTCCATTTCTTTTAGCGAGACAGATTTGCACCGACTCGCAGCGGTGCCCTTTTTGCTGGGAAAGGTTTCCTGATCGCTGATTGGTTGGACAAGATAATTCTAACCAATCAGCGATGAGGAAACTTTTCCGAGCTAAAAGGGCACCGCTGCGAGTCGGTGCAAATCTGTCTCGCTAAAAGAAATGAACTATAGTATGGCTGGTCCTGACTAGTATAACTGCTGATCAGGGCTATACATAAACCATTTTACCACTTTAAGTTGTCCTCCCTTGGAAAGGGAATATATATATATATATATATACATATATATATATATATATATATATATATATATATATATATATATATATATATTTATATATATATATATACAGTATATATATATGTATATATATATATATATATATATATATACTGTATTTATATATTTATATATGTATATATATACATATATATACATATATATATGTATATATATGTGTCTGTATATATATATATATATATATGTGTATATATATATATGTCTGTATATATATATATATATATATATATATATATATATATATATATATATATATATATATATATATATACATACATGCATATATATTAAATTTAAAGATCTTATACAGTTTTGAACTTTGTCTTCGCCATTATTTCATTTTCTCCATCCCTTTGTTTCGTTATATTTTTCCCTTATCCTTAATTGCTGTTTGCACCTTCAATTTTTACTTTCAGGTGCAAAAGGAGTAATTAGTATTTTTTTAGTCATTCGTGTTGCTTTTAAGTGTGGGTCACTTTACATTCTTCTATTTTGAACCTAAATTTTCAGTTGATCATCCGAGAACTATTATCATGGTTTCATTTTCGATAACTTTTGATAACTTCTCTTTTATCAATTCTCCCTCAATTAGTGATTCGTGTTATTCAACCAAGATCAATCAAGAAAGAATGTAGAATGTATTATTTTCGAATGTATAGTTGATATCACATCCTTTTACATTTTTTACAGACCCTTTTCACGAATTACATACAGATAACAACTGACTGAATTAAAAACCTAATGTTGAATAAGATAAAAATCTAATAATTGATTACTTTTTAGAAGACTCAATTTCAGCCAGACTATTATTATTATTATTATTATTATTATTATTATTATTATTATTATTATTTGCTAAGCTACAACTCTAGTTGGAAAATCAGGATGCTATAAGCCCAGGGGCTCTAACAGGGAAAATAGCCCAGTGAGGAAAGGAAAGAAGGAAAAATAAAATATTTCAATAACAGTAACATCGAAATAAATATTCCATATATAAACTGTAAAAAAATGTAACAAAACAAGAGGAAGAGACATTAGATAGAATAGTGTGCCCGATCTATGATAAGTAAAGACACATAATAACTCATTGAATTAAGAAACTAATACTAAATAAAATAAACAAACTAATCATTAATTACTTTTTTAGGGGAAGGATGAAGTTTAGCCAAGTTACCAGTCTATTATTATTATTATTATTATTATTATTATTATTATTATTATTATTACTTGCTAAGCTACAACTCTAGTTGGAAAAGCAGGATGCTATAAGCCCAAGAGTATTATTATTATTCTTCTTATTATTATCATTATGAATTATTATTATTATTATTATTATTATTATTACTTGCTAAGCTACGACCCTAATTGGAAAAGCAAGATGCTATAAGCCCAGGGGCTTATCTTCTTTTCCAATTACGGTTGTAGCTTAGCAAGTAGTAGTAATAATAATAATAATAATAATTCATAATGATGATAATAAGAAGAATAATAATAATACTCTTGAACTTATAGCATCCTGCTTTTCCAACTAGAGTTGTAGCTTAGCAAGTAGTAGTAATAATAATAATAATAATAATAATAATACTCTTGGGCTTATAGGATCCTGTTTTTCCAATTAGGGTGGTAGCTTAGCAAGTAGTAGTAGTAATAATAACACTAATTCTTGGGATCAGCATTCAACGAAGACTGGCAGCAGCTATTCATCGCGGATATTGGTAATATTGGTCTTCCCATCAGCCGTCCAATATCCGTCATTGTCAATTATCAACGGTTGATTGGCCGAAGGAAATTCAATCGATAGCAGGGGAAAAATTCAAACAATCTGATAAATGGGACGAAGGATAAGAAAACGGATGATATTGAATTTTTAGATATAAATTAGGGATTGGATCTTGTGGTTGCTAAGGGCTGCGACATGTTCATGTTCATGTATGATTTAACTAAACATTAAAACTTGTAAAAAATGCATGTATAAATACATTTATAGGCTCATAATTACGCTTACAGATATATAAATATACAACAGTATGGTTGTTTATACACAGCCGTAAACACACACACCCATACATATATATCCTTGTATGAAAATATGTAGAAGTATGTGTTTTATTCGGTAAGATTAATGACCTTTTTAAGAGTACTATGACTGTCATAAATTGTGCGCGAACATTGAACTCTGTTACGTGTGACGTGTGTTAAGTCTGATAGGTGACGTGTTGTAAGCCTATTGGTGAGAGTATATTTCCATCGCAGTGGAGATTTCCACAAAATCTAGCAATTCAGCATATTGACAGAACAACATTACATTTACTTCTTCCTAGGGGTAAGCAGTACCACTCGAGCGATCACAAGAACAAGGTACTCATGTGAGGAGTATCGGGCTGTGTAAAGTGTATGCACGAACCTTTTTATAATAAATTGAAAAAAACCTATGTTCCTACGTCGCACTATCCGTCGACATGGGACATATCTATCTATTTATCTATCTATCTATGTGTATATATATATATATATATATATATATATATATATATATATCATCATCATCATCTTAAGTAGTTCACTGTAGGACAAAGACCTTAGACAAATCCTTTCACTCGCGTTTGTATATGATCTTTCTATGACAGTTTATACCCGCAAATGTTTTTAATTCGTCAATCCATCGTCTTCTCTTCCTTCCCCTGCTTCTTTTACAATATCTAGGGACCTATTCTTTTCTTCTCAAAGTCCATTTATTATTTGTCATTCTCATTAAATGTCTTGCCCATGTCATTTTTTTTTTTCTTACATGTTAGAATATCCTCTACTCTAGTTTCTTCTCGTATCAATGTTGCTCTTTTTCTGTCTCTTTGCGTTATTCCCATCACTATTCTTTCCATAGTTCTTTGAGTATATAACCAGGAATTTCCACAACACAAGAGCCGAAATGGTTTGTAACTAGAAATACACAACAATTGCGAAAATTGAATTAAAAAAAATCCATATGATTTTGGTGGATATCTCGCTTGATATTTATTTTTGGTTATTAGCTCAGTATCGAAGACAATATAACATGGAGTTTTTTTTTATTTAATTTTCGTAATTGTTGTGTAATTCTTCTTTGTCTACCATCGACTCCACATAGAAGTGGGAAAAGATGTAGACAAAGAAGAATTACATAACAATTACGAAAATTAAACAAAAAAAACTCCATATTATATTGTCTTTGATATTGAGCTAATAACCAAAAATAAATATCATGTGAGATATCAACCGGAATGAATCATTATTCCATTTTGGTTTCATTAAAGTTCTCCATCTCATGCATTAAATAAATGGATGGTCATAAGTACCTAAGAGTTAACGTTTTCTAATTTAGAGCCGTTATGGGAAACCGAATGGCTTCGCAAATCGCTTTAATAGCTCCTCCTTATCTTGGCCACGACTTCCAGATGCAATTTCGCAACGCTTTTAATGCAGTATTACTGCTACAAGACCGAGATAGTATTTTAACTTATTCTTCTCATTATTTTACCAAGTTGGACAAGACGAGATCAGACTTAAGTGAGTATAGGAATGTGATACCTGGTGCTCCTTAGGGCAGTGTTCTTGGCCCATTACTTTTCATACTGTATACACATGACATGCGGTTTGGTCTGGATCAAGCTCGTTGCATATGCAGATGATGCTACTCTCTTTGCATCAATTCCATCTCCTGGATGTAGATCTGGGGTTGCTTAATCCCTTAATAGAGATCTAGCTAAAATTGGTGTATGGTGCAAATTATGGGGTATGAAGTTGAATCCTAACAAAACTCAAAGTATGATTGTAAGTAGGTCAAGGGCAGTGGCTCCTCAACATCCGGATCTCGATGTGACCCATATCTTATGGCAGACGAGGCTTGTTGAAATTGTTATTATTGGTTACGCTTCTTTTCTTTTATTTTTTCCGATTGATTGATTGATTTTGAGCTTTATGGCGTCCTGATATGGATTGCCATTGGCTTTTTGAAACTATTATTATTGCTTATATATATTTATTTTCTTTCACTTTTTCGATTGATTGATTGATTTTGAATTTTATGGCGTCCCGACATCGAAGGTCATTGATCCTGATATAGTTATAAATAAAGATTAAAACTAAATTCAATTTAAAACCATAAAACCAAAGATGTCCTTATAGAAGTTGAATTAGCTTTTTGAAGGTCTGACTCTGAACTTGTATTGTACAGTAGATTATATACGAAATTGGTTTAACTTGAGTATTTCATATGAGTATTTGATACTCACTAGAGAGAGAGAGAGAGAGAGAGAGAGAGAGAGAGAGAGAGAGAGAGAGAGAGAGAGAGATCTTGAAAATCTATATGAAAAAAAGAATCTGAAATGCATATCAAAGGAAAATCTATTTTACAACGAGAGAGAGAGAGAGAGAGAGAGAGAGAGAGAGAGAGAGAGAGAGAGAGAGAGAGAGAGAGAGAGATAAATTTGCTAAAACTGATGAGTTTCAGTGTTTGAGGGAATCGTACATTGAAAATGAATGTTGGCAAGAGAAGGGTTATAAACGTCGAATGGAAGTCATGAAAGTGGAACGTAGAATATTAACATGAAAGATGAAAATATTATCTGTTTTTTTTTTATCTTTTTTAAATATTAGAAAAAGAGTTACCTGTTAATGCAAAAGGAGAAATGAGGTGAACGAAGAACTTAAATACGACCTTTTCGCTGAAACATATTAAGCTTATTTGTATGGTTGGACGCATAAATTCCTGGTACACTTCGATCTGAAGAAGTGCTCCCACCCACACCCTAACTGCGCGGAGCGTTCCTGTGTTTAGGCCCCCCCCCCCCCCCACCACCACCACCTCTGCAATCTCTCCCTTCGCTTTGGCGCTTTCTGATTAATGAAAAGATAGTAATAATCTTTTCAAATCATGGGCCATTGGATCTGGTAACCAAACGTCCTTTTGTAGCCCAGTCACGAAGATAAACAAGGTTAAACTAGGGGGGCACCTAGTAGAGCGCAGACTTCCGCTGCGGTAGCTTATTTCTCGACTTTTTGCTAGACATTGACCTTGACCTTTGACCTTAACATGTATTAATTGGTATGGAATTTCATGCACTCGATTATGAACCAATTATAAAGTCTCTGTGACAACGATGCCCAAACTTATGGCTGATTACGTGAATTGGGCATTTTGTTTGACCTTGACCCTGACATTTGACCTTGACCTTCGAATATTTAATTATTTCCAGCTTTTTTACATAGCAGTTAATCTTTGCAAGTTTCATTTCTGTATGACTAAAATTGTTCCCAGGAAGCTGTTTACAAACAAAAACACATACATACAAATAAACACACAAACAATGGGTAAAACATAACCTCCTTCAAACTTCGTTGCCGGAAGTAATAAAGAAAGAATGATAAAATGATATAAATATCCGTAAAGAAAGAGAATAATAAATGCAAGTAATCTTGGGACTGCAAAGAGATAATAGAGGTAATATTATTGAATTTTAATGTTAGGGGGACCTTGATGATATTGGCATAATGAGTAAAATAATAAGAATTGGAAGCTTTCGGGAATGAAAATCTATATACGGTGAGAGATAAGGAATGAAAGGATGAAAAATTCCCTTGCTGACAATATGAATCAATAGGGTTTCGAGAAAGTTTCTTTTTATGTCGAAAGAAAAATGAAAGATAGGATTGAAGTTTTTTATGATTCGTAAGTTTTATGACACCGAGCAAGAAGAAATGGAAGAAATAGATGGCCTAGATTGCCCCTAAGAGAGTTCATAAATATATGGCCGTATAATCAAGGTGGGTAACCATTCTCTAATATATAGCATAGCTTATGCGTTGAAAGTTTTATACTTATACATATACTTAGACTTACACTTATACTTGATTCTTCCGTAAAATCTGGAGCATCATTTTGTCATTTCTTACCAACTATAGTCAATTCTTTTTAGTGAGGCAGATTTACACCGACTTGCAGGGGTGCCCTTTAAGCTCGGAAAAGTTTCCTGTTCGCTGATTGGTTGGACGAGATAATTCTAACCAATCAGATAGCAGGAATATTTTCCGAGCTGAAAGGGCACCGCTGCGAGTCAGTGCAAATGCACCTCATTAAAAAAAAAAAAATGAGTTTAGTGTACTTGTGCCGTCAAAAATGACGTGTAAATATTTAGACAGATATGCACACACACCTAGATTCAACCCTTCCCCCTCCCTTTCCTAACTACAACCCGCTGGTTCGAGAATTTGTGAGAGAGCCGTGCCCTTTCACAGAGTATGACTACTCCTCTCCTTAGTGAGCGTAACAGAAAAGAAACGTATATATATATATATATATATATATATATATATATATATAGGCACATACACACACCCATATATATATATATATATATATATATATATATATATATATATAGGTGTGTGTGCGTATCCCTTATTTCCTTTCCCCACTGGGCTATTTTTCCTGTCGGAGCTTACCTAGTGATAATAATAATAATAATAATAATATATATATATGTGTGTATATATATATATATATATATATATATATATATATATATATGTGTGTGTGTGTGTGTGTGTGTGTGTGTGTTTGTTTGTTTGTATAATTATATAATATGAAGGGGATTCCAGAAACCAAATCCTTTTTCAGTAAAGTTTCTCTTTGCTATGATTCTTTTTTTTTTTTTTGACAAATCTGTTGAAACAGATCCCTTAAAAATCCAAAATTCCTCCTTTCCAACAAATTTCCCTTGAAACAGAAAGATATCCTCTTCGAGATTGCCTTCAATATCAATTAAAATTAAAACTTCCACCGATTGCATCTTCGAATAGACAATTACTCCGGAAACTAAAGCCATTAGGTTAAACGAAGAGTTTAATTTTTTTCTTCTGAGACATGGGCGTTCTATTAGTTCAAGCAACTGCATTAGACAAAAATGTATCAAGATTAGTTTTTTATACTTGATGAATTAATTGCCTCGTTTATTACTTCTCTCATTACAGTAATCTTAATAGTTGGAACTACTTCTTAATTTTCTAATTATTAATAGGCTTAATTGTTAGTATTATGAGTTTTATCTTCTTTTCTCTTAAGGACATTGCCATCAATATTTCTGAGCTTTCTTGGTTTTGTAATTTGAATTCATTTTTTACATTGAATGAACTAGATGGACCTTAATAGAAGGTCACACACACCTATCTATCTATCTATCTAATTTATATTATTATTATTATTATTATTATTATTTTTATTATTATTATTATTATTACCACTACTTAAGCTGCAACCCTAATTGTAAGAGCTGAATGCTATAAGCCTTACAAGGGCTCCAACATGGATAGTAGCCTTGTGAGGAAAGGAAATATGAACACAGATAGAATAATCTGCCTGAATGTACTCTCAAGCAAGAAAACTCTAACCTAAGGCAGTGAAAGACCATCTAACAGAGGCTATGGCACTGCCAAAAACTGGAAAACAATGGTTAGATTTTTTAGTGTCTTCCTAGACGAGGTGCTTACCATAACAAAAGAGTCGTTTCTATCATTACCACGATAAATGTAGCCACTGAATAATTACAGTTACGTAGTTAACCCCTTGAGTGAAGAAGAATTTTTCAGTTATCTTAGTGGTGCCAGGTGTGTGAAGAAAGAGCAGAATGTGTAAAGAATATGCGAGGCTATTTGTTGTGCGTGTGGGTAAAGGAAAAATGAGTCGCAGTCAGAGAGGGATCCAATGTAGTACTGTGTGGCCCAATAACTCTCTAGCGGTAGTATCTCAATGGGTGGCTGGTGCTTTAGCCTACCTACTCCCTGCCTCTCTCTCTCTCTCTCTCTCTCTCTCTCTCTCTCTCTCTCTCTCTCTCTCTCTCTCTCTCTCTCTATATATATATATATATATATATATATATATATATATTATATATTCATATATAAATATATATATATATATATATATATATATATATATATATATATATATATTTCTTTCCTGTCACGCTGAGGGGTCTCTCCCTGTCTTTTGGGTAGGGGAGAGGGAGTAGTTGTACCCTAGTTAGAGGGGGTTCCCCGAGAGTTACACTCGAGACCCACAATCTCAGAGAGAGAGAGAGAGAGAGAGAGAGAGAGAGAGAGAGAGAGAGAGAGAGAGAGGTGTAACTTAGAGACTTTATAAGGTAACAGTTGAACTTAGAGACTGTACAGGATAATAGTTGAACTTAGAGTCTGAACAGGGTAACAGTGGAAAATATCTGGGAATATATGAAAGAAATACGTGTAGTGAGAAGTGGACCAGCAGATGAGGTGTGTCGAAAGGAGAAAAATCGTGGTGGGACAGACAAGCGCAATAGTCAATTAAAAGAAAATCAAGGCCATTCAAGGACTGGAAAATAAAGCATGCACAGAGTGCAGAAGAACAGTACGGAGAAGAGGAAAAAGATTCTAGGAGGAAAGTATGTAGGTAGAACTCTATGGCAATTGAATGAAAGGCTAGAAACACGGGAAGGAGAAAAGGATATGTATAAGATTTCAAACATGAAGGAAATGCAAAGACAGGATTTAGGGTAACTGCCAGTCATCAGGGATAGTGATGGAAATATATTGCATAGGGATGATGACATTAAGAGGAGATGGAGAGAATATTTTGAACAACTATTGAATCCTGGAGAGAGAGGAGGTGAGAGAAACACAAAGGGTGGAAGGCCCAGTGATACAGATATGAAATACAGTAGTGAAGTAGCCATTGAGTAAAATGTAAAATGGTAAAGCACCCGGTTCATCAGAGTTTCATATTGAAATGGTCAAGATATTAGATACAGAGGGGAAAATTGGATATGTGAAGGTACACTATTCTATTTTGTTTCTCTTCCTCTTGTTATTTTGAAGTTTTTATCCTCTTGTTATTTTCAGGGGTCAATAGTTTATTATGAAAGATTGATTTTAATGTTATTATTGTTCTTAAAATTTTCCTGTAAGTTTTCCTCGTTTGCTTTCCTCATTGGGCTATTTTCCTTGTTGGGGCCCTTGGGGTCATAGCTTCCTGCATTTCCAACTATGGTTGTAGCTTAGCAAGTAATAATAATAATAATAATAATAATAATAATAATAATAATAATAATAATAATAATATGGGAAGAGGAAATAATGCCTAAAGTCTGGGTGGGAAGTTAGATGGCATCTATGTTTAAGCAGAGATGATGTCATGGGATGTGGCAACTACAGAGGATAAAAATGAAAAAGAACATGGTTTCAAAGTTATTGAGAAAGTATTACACTGTTAGAAAAAAATCCCCGTAATTTTAACCGGAAATTCTCCGTAAAAATTTACTGTTCTCAAGCGTATTTCAGTCAAATACAGGCGACCGCAATTTTACCTTACGTTGTCATTATCTTTTACGGGTTGGTGACCGTAATATCACTATTTTACGTACATATATCGGTTTTTAAAACGGTAAAAATCCTGGAATAAATGTTGCCAGACATTTACCGTTATTTTAATACACATTTTTAACAGTGTATATGAGAGATTGAGAGAGATTGTAAAGATTAGGAAACAGCAGTATGAATTCATGAGGGGGAGAGGGACTGCGGATGTTATCTTTGTAGTAATGCAGCTTCAGGGAAAAAAAAAAACTGGAAGGAAGCCAGAAGTTCTTAAGTGCTTTTTGTAGATCTAGAGCAGTGGTTCCCAAACTTTTTTCTGTCAACACCCCCCCCCCCCCCCCCCCTGCACCCAGTCCAACCATCCAGATTTCCCGCCCAGCCTTCATGCCCACTCACCTGCCTCAGAAATGGGTATGACATTC
>NC_090742.1:8865208-8867708 GCF_036898095.1 Palaemon carinicauda
CAGTTTGTTCGGGAGTGTGGCAGAACAAGCTTTTTCAATAGTAAACACCAACTTTTTTTGTTTTACATCAAGTCATTTTGTGGTAAAGGTTTTATAACGCCTCAAATCTCTCACACACACACACACACACATATATAAATATATATATATATATATATATATATATATATATATATATATATATATATATATATATATATATATACACATATATATATACATATATATATACATATATATATGTGTGTGTGTATATTTTAGACATATATATATATATATATATATATATATATATATATATATATATATAGATGTGTATATATATATATATAAATATAAATATATATATATATATATATATATATATATATATATATATATATAAATACCTTACGTGTGCTATGAAACATTTAATTCCTACACAGTTAAATAGTTTACTAATTTCCCTCTTTTCCACGACATTTTATCTCACAGGGAAAGAAGACATTGAAAATAGACCAATTTGTTTTCGAATATCTTATGTGGAAATGACGATAACATAATTATAAAATAATGATGTTGATTTTTGTCTGTCATATCCAAGTCTTGACTATAGTGGTATGACATTCCAATGTCTTTAACAGGAAAGTAGGATTTCCTTATAGACCAGAGGTCAGAGATTCCCAACTTGGGGTACATGTACCCCCAGTAGTAAATTTATACTCTTCAGGGGGTACATTAGATCTGAGAGAATAGCCAAACCTGTGCAATACCAATGTAGTCTGCATTGAGATAGACTGAAGAAATTGTATCACCATATCAATTTGATTGTTTCTCTTTCATCTTCAATTTTAGTGGTACATAGGAATCTGTGAAAATACCCAAGGGGTACAGAATAACAAAAAAGGTTGGGAACCCCTGAATTATAACTAATCTCAGGATTATATCCTCAGAAGAAATGGATACCAATAGGTATAAAGATTAAAAGAGATTTACCAGCAATTCAGATAGTAAAGTGGCATTAAGACAAGAGAGGATAATCCTACAGGCTCACCATATGATATTCTTAGAGAAATGGATACCAACGTGTATTTAAAATAAAGTGATTGAGGGAGATTTTCTATTTACCTGTAATAAAGTTAGTAAAGAGTAATAAGACAAGAGCGGGTAATCCAACAGACTCGCCATATGATCACTGATGTGGAAATTAAAATGAAGGTTTCCAGTATATGGAGGCCATTAGAAATGTACCGCCAGAAGGGAAAAAACGAGCTACCCATATGGCAATGATATAAGGCCCCATCCACATTCAGCTAAGAGGAAAATTAGAAATGGGGAATGAGATTTCTAGTATACCTTCTCTCTCTCTCTCTCTCTCTCTCTCTCTCTCTCTCTCTCTCTCTCTCTCTCTCTCTCTCTCTCTCTCTCTAGTTTGAGTTAATTCTATTAATTTCATTTAATGAGTCATTAGATTCTTCCTTCTGCCAAATTAGGAGTTAATGGAGTAATTTAAATGTTTTAATGTAAACAATTAGTGTTATTATAAAATAATTAATTTGATCTTTTACGTTTAGATTTCATGTACAAAAATAAACCATAAAGAATAAAGGGTTTAATTGATAATATAGTGAGGATATCTTTACGAGGTTAAAAGATTTGTGTATCGCCATACTCAGAAAAGCTGTATAAGTCAGGGACACCCATACTAGGCTGGTTTGCTGTAATTGATCAGACTTAAGTCTCTCACCATCACCAATCTGTATTGGCCAACGTGGTGATGAAATGTCCAAATCTCAGACATGACTATGGAAATGTCTGAGGCCTTTGTCCTGCAGCGGACTAGACACGGCTGTATTTTTGGCTGTTATTGTTGTTGATCATTTGGTAAAGATATAGGATTTAGTTTCAGTATACAGTACTTTATAACTTATTGATGAATTCTTATTATTTCAGCGTATGTAGAAAATAATACAGAGTTGTTGTGGCATGATTGGTAACGTCTCTATCTCTTGTTTGCCAGACGGGGGTTCGAGTCCCGCTCAGACTCGTTAGTGCCTTTAGTGTTTGCAACCTTACTATCCTTGTGGGCTAAGGTTGGGGGGTTTGGGGGAGCCGATAGGTCTATCTGTTGAGTCATCAGCAGCGATAGCCTTGCCCTCCCTGGTCCTAGCTTGGGTGGAGAGGAGGCTTGGGCGCTGATCATATAATATATGGTCAGTCTCTAGGGCACTGTCCTGCTTGCTAGAGCAATGTCACTGTCCCTTACCTCTGCCATTCATGAGCGACCTTTAAACCTTTAAACTGCAAGAAAGAAAATAGATTTCTTGTGAAGATTTAAATAAAGTAACCATGAAATTTGATAACACCCAAAAAAGAAAGTACATAACGTGCGCTGTCATCATCAACATCATTGTGCATCCAAGCAATGACAGCGAAAATTTCACTCCCAGATTCTTCAAAGATGGAATATGGGAATATCTGACTCCACTTTAATTCTATCAGCCCGAGGCGGAGAGGTTAG
>NC_090742.1:8872708-8878631 GCF_036898095.1 Palaemon carinicauda
GACTGTAAACACAGATGAAGAAACGAAAATGAGAAAAAAAAATCCAGCACATTTAAAAAAGGCGGAAAAATTACTCATATGTTTGTAAAAATGAAAAGACTTACTGTCATCATTACCAAATGGAGTGTAAACTAAGAAGTTCTCCTATCCCTCCCCACCCAAGCTAGGACAAGGAGGGAACCAGGCAATGGCTGCTGGTGAATCAGCAGGTAGACCTATAGGCTCCTCTAAAACCTTGAACTATACTGGAGATAAAATACCTTGATTCTTAATGTCAAGGATAGTATTGAGCAGATTGTTTAATATATGGCTGTAAATCAAAGAGAAATGGAAAAGGTAAATATATGTAGATCATGAAATTAATTTTCGTATATGGACTTATGGAGAAAGATAGTGACGCAAGATTTCCCTTAAAACGAAAATGATACGTTTATCTTTTAAGGAAAATCTTAAGAGGTTGTGGTGGTCTATCGGAAACGTCCCTGCCTGGCGTTCTGTCAGACTGGGGTTCTAGTGCCGCTCAAGCTCGATACTTTCTTGTAGTGTCTGCAACCTCATCATCCTTGTGAGTTAAGAATGGGGATTTTGGGGAAGCCTATAGGTCTACCTGATGAGTCATCTGTAGCCATTGCCTGGCCCTCCCTAGTCCTAGCTTGGGTGGAGAGGGGTATGGTTACTGTCCTACTAGGTAAGGCATTGTCCCTTACCTCTGTCATTCATGAGCGGCCTTTTAAGCCTTTAAATGGCTCGAACAGATGAGAGGAAACATGTTTCCTAAGTAAGTCACAAAGGCCGTCTAGATTATATATTAAATAAAGAATTAAAGTGAAGCTCAGCATCTGTCGGAAACAAACTGATTTCTAGCAATCTTTGTGTGTTTATCATGAAAACTATTACTGGCTTCTACTTTGCATAAAGTAAGGAAATTACTACTGTTTTTACATAGGTAACTTGTGGTGCTTTGCACTAATTTTCTGCAAAATGGCTTCTAGGTCGATTTAAAATGTTACCTTTCCATTCAACTTTGCAAGTGAAAAAAATTTTCTTTGTAGCCCAAGGAAATATAATATTGTTCACAGAGAAGAGCTATATCTCTTACTTGTTAAAATGTAGCAAATGATAGATACATTTTACTAGAGATAAAAATATATGTTTCTTAAGAGCAGGAAGCAATATTTTAACGAACCATTGTACATATCGCAGTAGAATCTGTGTTTTCAGATAACATTCTCGAAATATGGAAGAGATACAAAAGAAAGACCAAATTACTGTGCGCTCTGTACAATGTTAAAGAAAGACGCAATTTTAATCGGAAGTTCTCCGTAATAATCTACTGTTCTCATCCGTATTTCAGTAAAATATATCCGCCCGTAATTTTACCTTATCTTGTAATATCTCTCCTTTACGCCAATATTTTCCCGTTTTAAAACGGCAGATGTCTGGCAACATTTATTCC
Organism: Palaemon carinicauda; assembly: GCF_036898095.1. NCBI lineage: Eukaryota > Metazoa > Arthropoda > Malacostraca > Decapoda > Palaemonidae > Palaemon > Palaemon carinicauda. Next base: position 8,874,165 of record NC_090742.1, read on the forward strand.
AGGATTTTTACGTTTTTTTAAAATGCAGATTTCTAACAGTGTAGTTTACAATAACAAATCTGTAACACAGAAGGAACCAGCTAATCACCCCATTAACTACATCGACCTCTAAGCTACAGAAACGTCGTGATTAACCATTCTACAAAATTCCTCTTCTTCCATTAAATGAGATTTCCTCCGAGGCCGAGATTCGTAGAAACTCCCTTTTAGCCGCTGCTATTGTGTCCGTCTGTAGAACCCACACCGGCTAATTGCGAGAGCATATAAAATACGTCTTCCTAAATGGCGGGTGCCTCGCAGGGCAATGAATATTTATGGCGTCTTTGTCGGAAAAGTTACATGCTGAGGAGTAAGAGGAAATGAGGGAGCCGGGAAACTGACTTTGGTCCGTTGAGAATTGAATTAAGTAGATGTAGACGGGGCGAGCGTTGATTTTGAATTCCTCTCTCTCTCTCTCTCTCTCTCTCTCTCTCTCTCTCTCTCTCTCTCTCTCTATACATTACCTGTTCATCATTTAAACACCAAAAAATAAGCATTTTCAAAGTAGAAAGATAATGCTCCATTTTCGCTTACGATATTTCTCTTTTCCAACATCTACCTAATCTGAGGAAGAAGTAGACTAAAATGAATCCTGAATTTCTAATTAGCGTGTTTCCATCTCTCCTTATTCCAGACTACATCCATTCAGACATTCTAGATGACATCCTTTCAGACATTCCAGATGACATCCATTCAGACATTCCAGAGGATATCCATTCAGACATTCCAGATGACATCCATTCAGACATTCCGGAAGATATTCATTCAGACATTCCAGGGTATATCCATTCAGACATTCCAGATGACACCCATTCAGATATTCCAGATGACATACATTCAGCCATTCCAGAAGATATCCATCCAGACATTCCAGATAGCATCCATTCAGACATTCCAGAAGACATCCATTCAGACATTCCAGATGACAACCATTCAGATATTCCAGATGACATACATTCAGTCATTCCAGAAGATATCCATCCAGACATTCCAGATAACATCCATTCAGACATTCAAGAAGATATCCATTCATACATTCCAGATGACACCCATTCAGACATTCCAGAAGACATCCATTCAGACATTCCAGATGTCATCAATTCAGACATGCCAGAAGACATCCATTCAGACATTCCAGATGACAACCATTCAGATATTCCAGATGACATACATTCAGCCATTCCAGAAGACATCCATCCAGACATTCCAGATGGCATCCATTCAGACATTCAAGAAGACATCCATTCAGACATTCCAGAAGACATCCATTCAAACATTCCAGATGACAACCATTCAGATATTCCAGATGACATACATTCAGCCATTCCAGAAGACATCCATCCAGACATTCCAGATGGCATCCATTCAGACATTCAAGAAGATATCCATTCGGACATTCCAGAAGACATTCATTTAGACATTCCAGATGGCATCCATTCAGACATTCCAGAAGACATCCAATCAGACATTGCAGAAGACATCCATTCAGCCTTTCCAGATGACATCCATTCAGACATTCCAGAAGACATCCATTCAGACATTCCGGAAAATATCTATTCAGACATTCCAGAAGTCATACGTTCAGACATTCAGGGATCCCAGATTACATCCATCCAGACATCCAAGAAGATATCCATTCAGTCATTCCAGAAGTCATACATTCAGACATTTCAGAAGACATCCATTCATACATTCACCCATTCAGACATTCCAGAAGACATCCATTCAGACATTCCAGATGTCATCAATTCAGACATGCCAGAAGACATCCATTCAGACATTCCAGATGACATCCATTCAGACATTCCGGAAGATATTCATTCAGACATTCCAGGGGATATCCATTCAGACATTCCAGATGACACCCATTCAGATATTCCAGATGACATACATTCAGCCATTCCAGAAGATATCCATCCAGACATTCCAGATAGCATCCATTCATACATTCCAGAAGACATCCATTCAGACATTCCAGATGACAACCATTCAGATATTCCAGATGACATACATTCAGTCATTCCAGAAGATATCCATCCAGACATTCCAGATAACATCCATTCAGACATTCAAGAAGATATCCATTCATACATTCCAGATGACACCCATTCAGACATTCCAGAAGACATCCATTCAGACATTCCAGATGTCATCAATTCAGACATGCCAGAAGACATCCATTCAGACATTCCAGATGACAACCATTCAGATATTCCAGATGACATACATTCAGCCATTCCAGAAGACATCCATCCAGACATTCCAGATGGCATCCATTCAGACATTCAAGAAGACATCCATTCAGACATTCCAGAAGACATCCATTCAAACATTCCAGATGACAACCATTCAGATATTCCAGATGACATACATTCAGCCATTCCAGAAGACATCCATCCAGACATTCCAGATGGCATCCATTCAGACATTCAAGAAGATATCCATTCGGACATTCCAGAAGACATTCATTTAGACATTCCAGATGGCATCCATTCAGACATTCCAGAAGACATCCAATCAGACATTGCAGAAGACATCCATTCAGCCTTTCCAGATGACAACCATTCAGATATTCCAGAAGACATCCATTCAGACATTCCGGAAAATATCTATTCAGACATTCCAGAAGTCATACGTTCAGACATTCAGGGATCCCAGATTACATCCATCCAGACATCCAAGAAGATATCCATTCAGTCATTCCAGAAGTCATACATTCAGACATTTCAGAAGACATCCATTCATACATTCACCCATTCAGACATTCCAGAAGACATCCATTCAGACATTCCAGATGTCATCAATTCAGACATGCCAGAAGACATCCATTCAGACATTCCAGATGACACCCATTCAGACATTCCAGAAGACATCCAATGATACATTCCAGAAGACATCCATTCAGACATTCCATAAGACATCTATTCAGACATTCCAGAAGACATCCATTCAGACATTCCATAAAACATACATTCAGACATCTCAGATGACATCCATTCAGACATTCCAGAAGGCCTCCATTCAGACATTCCAGAAGACATCCAATCAGACATTGCAGAAGACATCCATTCAGCCTTTCCAGAAGACATCCATTCAGGCATTCCAGATGACATCCATTCAGACATTCCAGAAGACATCCATTCAGACATTCCGGAAAATATCTATTCAGACATTCCAGAAGTCATACGTTCAGACATTCAGGGATCCCAGATTACATCCATCCAGACATCCAAGAAGATATCCATTCAGTCATTCCAGAAGTCATACATTCAGACATTTCAGAAGACATCCATTCATACATTCCAGATGACACCCATTCAGACATTCCAGAAGACATCCATTCAGACATTCCAGATGTTATCAATTCAGACATGCCAGAAGACATCCATTCAGACATTCCAGATGACACCCATTCAGACATTCCAGAAGACATCCAATGATACATTCCAGAAGACATCCATTCAGACATTCCATAAGACATCAATTCAGACATTCCAGATGACACCCATTCAGACATTCTAGAAGACATACCTTCAGCCATTCCAGAAGACATCCAACCAGATGTTCCAGAAGGCATTCATTTAGACATTCCAGAAGACATCCATTCAGACATTCCAGAAGACATCCGTTGAGGCATTCCAGAATACATATATTCAGACATTCCAGAAGACATCCATTCAGACATTCCTTCAACTGCGAGATGAATAATCATCCTAAGTTTTACAATGTGAATAAAATCCAGATCTTCGTCCCGAATTGCCTTCCTCTGATTAGAAAGAATAAGGAAAGAAAACTTGTACTTAAGCATGGAATAATGAAGCAGTTTTCTAAGTGGATTTTACAAGAAAGTTTTTTCTGATTTGAGATGGGTTTTCGTTTCAGAATTAATGAGAAAATATATATTGAGTATGAAAAATATGTGAATACCCTTCAGGATATGTTTCTTTCTCTCTGCCTCTTTCTCTCTAATATATATATATATATATATATACATATATATATATATATATATACACATTTATATGTACAGTAATATATATACATATATGTATACATATATATATATATATATATATACACACACATATATATATATATATATATGTGTGTGTGTGTGTGTGTGTATGTGTGTGTGTGTGTGTACGTGTGTGTGCGAGTGTATGTATGCATGTATAATATATATATATATGTATACATATATGTATATATATATATATATATAATGGACACTGCATGCAGATAATCCTCATATATTAATTCATGTATCCATGTTATCTCCAACAATACCAAATATAATATCCAAAATCTCAACTTATTTCTACATGCAGAATTAATTTATCCATCATAAATTTGCACACTCATGAATTTTTCTTTTATCTAGTATTTGCATCATTTGTATCATTTACAGTCCGGACGTTCAGTATTATT
>NC_090742.1:8884131-8886631 GCF_036898095.1 Palaemon carinicauda
GGTTTACACGATGAGTTCTTTACAAGCAGGGAACGATTTCTACTAGATTAGAGTCTAAAGGATTGCGTAATGTATCTTATATATTTAGAGCTTGTGTTCTTTAAAGTTATGGATCTCGTTGAACTATGTCCAAGGCCATCTTAATTTATGGATCTTGTTTAAATTATGTCCAAGGTCATCTTAATTTATGGATCTTGTTAAATTATGTCCAAGGTCATCTTAAATTTTTGGATCTTGTTAAACTATTCCCAAGGTCATCATGATTTATGGATCTTGTTAAACTATGTCCAAGGTCATCTCAATTTATGGATTTTGTTAAACTATGTCCAAGGTCATCTCAATTTATGGACCTTGTCAAACTATGTCCAAGGTCAACTCAATTTATGGATCTTGTCAAATTATGTCCAAGGTCATCTCAATTTATGGATCTTGTTAAACTATGTCCAAGGTCATCTTGATTTATGGATCTTGTCAAACTATGTCCAAGGTCATCTCAATTTATGGATCTTGTTAAACTATGTCCAAGGTCATCTTGATTTATGGATCTTGTCAAACTATGTCCAAGGTCATCTCAATTTATGGATCTTGTTAAACTATGTCCAAGGTCATCTTGATTTATGGATCTTGTCATACTATGTCCAAGGTCATCTCAATTTGTGGATCTTGTTAAACTATGTCCAAGGTCATCTCAATTTATGGATCTTGTCAAACTATGTCCATGGTCATCTCAATTTATGAATCTTGTTAAACTATGTCCAAGGTCATCTCAATTTATGGATCGTGTTAAACTATGTTCAAGGTCATCTCAATTTATGGATCGTGTTAAACTATGTTCAAGGTCATCTCAATTTATGGATCTTGTTAAACAATGTCCCAGGTCATCGAAAGCGGCGGTCTTGTCAGCTCAATGAACCATAATTTTCTCGTTCACCCTTCACTCCTAAGCAGCGTTTTTCATTTCACGAGCGAGTCTCCAGTCATGTAATGTCCACTGATCATGAAGGCTTCGGCAAGGGGAAGGGATGGGAGGGAATCTGTGGTCCGTGGTTGCCTTTCTCTTCAGGAGTCTGGATAGTATCAAGGAGTTCGATCTCCCTCCCTTTCTCCATAGGCCTGGGTTTTGTCGTAGAGTAGCAATTGAGGTCAAGACCTCCAGGTACGGGGCTATTGCTAAAAAATCTGCTATAATAAGTCAATAGTAAAAAAGGTGTAAGTAGGCCATTGTCCGTGGCAGTGGCCTCCCCATTGACTAATCTCTTCTTTTGTGTATGAATTAGGATCTAATGTGAACTTTCTACTACATTCCATCTTAAGGGCACGACCACGTCATTCCAAGACTGCTCATGTCCCCCTATGGGCTTCCAACAGATCTGCTATTTTCACCCATGGCACAAGACGCTGACTTTGTCATTTAGCAACTAAGACAGGTGCCCACAGTTCCCGCCAAGTAACAGTATCTATCACCATATCAAGAGGATATGGCCCCCAATGTTGGCCAAAAAAAAAAAAAAAAAAAGATATATATATATATATATATATATATATATATATATATATATATATATGTATGTGTGTGTGTGTGTGTGTGTGTATATATATATCCATATATATGTAAAAATATAAATATATATATATATATATATATATATATATATATATATATATACTGTATATATATATATATATATATATATATATATATATACAGTATATATATATATATACATATATATATATATATATATATATATATATATATATATGTGTGTGTATATATATCCATATATATGTAAATATATATATATATATATATATATATATATATATATATATATATATATATATATACATATATATATATATATATATATATGTATATGAATATATATATATATATGCATATATGTGTATATATGTATATATATATATATATATATATATATATATATATATATATATATATATATATATATATATATATATATATATATATATATATTAAGGCTGGCGAGTTACATGAACTCCCGAGCTCCAAACTCACCTGCCTATTTTTACATAAATGTGTAATACTTGAAAATTAATACCCGAGCCCTGAGAAAATTACATAACTCCTAGACAACAATATATATGAACACTGAATATCCAAAGGTCTCTTACGTTGCTCTCAACACAAAACTGGTTGATTACTTTATAAGAATTACTCAAAGACCAACCTCTTACTTTTATTATCAGTTAGGGATTACGACCAAGCACTATCATGAAATATTAGTGATTGAAATAATATACTCTTTATAGAAATAAATATATTCTATAAAAGCTTACAACAATAATGAAAAAAGAATTAACACCAAAATTAAGTTACTAGAAATATTAAATCTGAACAATCCTTACACTATGACAAAAGAAAGATTCTTTAAAAAAATATATACAATCACTTGCTTCACTGGAAATTAATTTATAAGAATATTTAATTTTGATAATCAATGAAAATACTGAACAC
>NC_090742.1:8891631-8894131 GCF_036898095.1 Palaemon carinicauda
TTGTCTTTACTAACGGTAGTATCTCAAAGGGACTCTCCTTAGTTCACCAAAGCAGTTTTTTATCGTCATTCGCATGGTTAGAGAAAAGGGCTCAAATGTTTATCGAATTCTTTGGTTGTCTTGGTAACGACTTTAAAATACAAGAAACTCTTTGTTTCCTCTTCCCAATACTACGTTCCTGGCATAGCAAAAATCATGAGCTTTTTTCCTTCTATATTTTTTTAGTCCTCGATTCTCTAGAGCCACGTTAAGAGAATTTTATTTGACTGGTTTTATTTGTGATTATTTGTTTCTGAATATTTTAGTTTATATGAAAATGTATTTATGTATTAAAATTCTATATCCGTTCGTCCGTGGGCATAGCAAAAATCATGAAATTTTTTCCTCCTAGATTTTTTTCTTTTCATTCCTAGATTCTCTACAGCCCATTTTAAGAGAAATAGTTTTGGCTGATTTTGTTGGCGATAGTTTTTTCTGAATGATTTACTTTATATGAAAATGTGTTTATTAAACTTTTTATCATCGTATACATATTAATTTTCATTCCTCTAGAAGAGAAAGAAGTAAATGTCATTAAAAACTTAAATGGTATCCAATATTAATTACTTTATAATGATCTAAATATAGTCTCCAGTATTCCCTTAAACTTATAATAGATATTTTTAAATACTACGAAGTTTTATTTTTGAGAATACTAAAAACCAGAATAAAAAACACTTTATTTTCTGAGTAATTTTGGGCATTTTTTTTCTATTTTTCGAGAACACTAAAAAACACAAAAAAAAAAAAGAAATTTCTGAGTAATTTGGGCTTTTTTCTATTTTTGAATTTACTAAAAAACAGATTAAAATGAAAACTTAATTTCCTGAGAAATTTGGGCATTTTTTTATTTTTGAGAATACTAAAAAACAGAATAAAAAAATATTTTCTGAGTAATGTGGGCATTTTTTTTACTATTTTTGAGAATATTGATAAACAGAATGAAATAAATAAAAACATTTTTTTTGAGTAATTTTAGCATCATTTCTATATATAACCAGAGACAGGAAAAATTGATAAAATTATCAAAATAAAAAGGCAAGCATCTATTACTAACTTATTTCCATTCATTTGAATTCAATTGCCTACTTAACCATGAAAACTTACCTTGAAGTTTGGAGTATGTAAAATGCTTCTTGACAAAATGCCTCGAGAACACATGAACTCTTTTATCAAGTAGAAAGCTCACAGCCCCTTTTTAAAAAAAGGAGAAAGGGTTTTCTATAAAGGAAATTAATAATAATAATAATAATAATAATAATAATAATAATAATAATAATAATAATAATAATAATAATAATGATGATGATAATAATAATAATAGTCATAATAATGATAATAATGATATTGATAATAATAAAAATAATAATAATTATTATTATTATTATTATTATTGTTATTATTAGTATTATTATTAACATCATAATCATTTTATTATTATTATTATATTATTATTATTATTATTATTATTATTATTATCATTTGTATATATAAGATTTTATTGTATAAGATCTCTCTCTCTCTCTCTCTCTCTCTCTCTCACTCTCTCTCTCTCTCTCTCTCTCTCTCTCTTTGACACCCATCCACGCACACATCGGTGGTTATCTTTCATGAGGAGTAAAATAAATTGGATTATTCATCAGAGAGGGTCCATTGTTTCCGGCTAATTACCCTTTCAATCAGTTTCAGAATGCTATCAATGATCCCATTTCCCCTACCACTCAAATACTCAAATATACAGAGGATTTTATGCATTATGGATAAAATGAAGTAACGGTAAATTGTTCTTTCAGTTTAGATTTAATTAGATGAATTGATAATAGAAATAAAGAGGTTTTTTACACTTTACTACTGGATGTTTGATATCTGTCGCTTATGATAAGTATAGGTTTAAATGCCGCTCATGAATAGCAGAGGGAATGGACAGTGATAATGCGCTGGCAAGTATGACAATGGGTAGAGACTGACCATATGTATCCATCTATCTGTCTACCTATCTATCTATGTATCAATCTATATATATATATATACAGTATATATATTTATAATATATATATATATATATATATATATATATATATAATATATATATATATATATATATATATATATATATATATATGCGCGCATATGATCAACGCCCATCCTTCCTCTCTACCCAAACTAGGACCAGGTAGTGCCAGACAATGGCTGTTGATGACTCAGCAGGTAGACCTATAGGCTTTCTAAACCCCACTCCCCACCATCCTTAGCTCACAAGGATGGGCGAGGTTTCAGTGACCAAAGAAACTAACGATTTTGAACGGGATTCGAACCCCAGTCCGATGATAGCTAGGCAGGGATGCTTCTAATAGGCCATCACAACTTCCAATGAAAAATTCTATGAGGTAACGTCCATGACTGGTGAACGCCAAACTGGGCTTCGAATCCCGCTCAAACTCGTTAATTTCTTTGGTTGCTA
>NC_090742.1:8899131-8900508 GCF_036898095.1 Palaemon carinicauda
ATATATATATATATATATAATTGTGTATATATGAATTATACATATATATGTATATATATATATTAATATATATGTATATATATGTATATATACATATTTATATATATGTATATTATATATATATATATATATATATATATATATATATATATATATAATACAAGCACAGATATATATATATATATATATATATATATATATATATATATGTATATATATATATATATATAATTATATATATATATATATATGTATATATATATATATATATATATATATATATATATATATATATATATATATATTATATATATATATACATACAGACACACACACACGTTTATATCTCACCCCTTCTTTCATTACATTCCACTAATTTCATTTATGTACCTCGTATTTCCCAATTTCTTACTCCCCACCACTGTCTTTAAAATAGCTTTCCTTAACGACCGCTCTACTTCCTCGACACAGCAATATACTCTCTCTTTCGTTAGCCCCGAAGCGCTTCCCTTCCTTCCCTCCCACTGCCCTGACCTGTTATCAGCTACTCTCTCTTTTCCTACATTTTATCGCTTTTCGTTTGTATAGAAAATTATATTCATTATCATTATTATCACTATTACTAGCTAAGCTACAACCCTAACTGGAAAAGCAGGATGTTATAATCCCAAGGGATCCAACCGGGATAGTAGCCCAGTGAGGAAAGGAAATAAGGAAACCTGAAATACTGTGCCAAAGTGTAGCCTACTCTCAATCACGAGTACTCTAACCAAGATAGTGGAAGATCATAGTATAGACTAAAGAGGCTATGGCACTACCCAAGACTAAAGAACAATGATTTGATTTTGGAGTGTCCTTCGCCTAGAAGAGCTGATTACCATAGGTAAAGAGTCTTTAACAATAAGATTAAGCCCATGTTATAGCAACAAATGGGGGACTAAAGGATATTTTTAAAAATAATTTATATAAATGCAGAATTAATGCCAGATACTCCTATTTACGGCAACGAATTATATTTCTAAATCATCTCTGGATATCTAAAACATTTCACTATCACAGTGATTAATTTTGCATATCGTACTGCAGTTGTTAATTTCCATAATTTATTTCATGTCTTCATAAAGTTGATGTTTATCCCCATTGTATAGATGTTGTGTTAATTATTAAGTTTACCATATCTTCAATAAGATCATGTACCTAATTGAAGAGTAAATCCAAATATTATTCTTCTGCTGCAGAAGGAAATTTGAAACAAAATTTTGGCCTTCCCTGGTCCTAGCTTGTGTGGAGAGGAGGTTTGGGCGCTGATCATATATGGTCAGTCTCTAGGGCATTGTCCTGCTTGATAGAGCAATGTCCCTGTCCCTTGCCTCTGCC
>NC_090742.1:8901008-8903508 GCF_036898095.1 Palaemon carinicauda
CTTTACTGATAAAAATGTAGGAGGTTGAGGTGGGTCTATTAGAAACGTCCCTGACTGGCTATCTGCTGAACTGGGGTTCGAGTCACGCTCAAGCTCGATAGTTTCTTGTAGTGTCTGTAACCTCACCATGTGAGATAAGCCTGGGGTCATCAGAGGTCATTGCATGCCCTCCTTGTCCTAGCTTGGGTGAAGACGGGCTTGGGCGCTGAACATATGTATATATGGTCAATCTCTATGGCATTGAAACTGTCGCTTGCCTCTGCCATTCTTGAGCGGCCTTAAACCTTTAAATAAGTTTATATTGCTATCGAAGTAGGTACGCGTAGATACAAGGCGAAAAAATCTTTTATAATATATGCATCAAATAAAATGATAAAATTTCTATTATCAAACTCTCAGCCTTTATAAAAAGGGAACTAAAGAATTAGGTATTAAATTCCAAGAATTGATTTAGAGCGGAGGAAGGAAAAATAGAAAGTTTCTGTTGATAAGAGTCATTTTACGGGCTAAAAAACTTTAATTTTTCTTTATTGTTGAAGATCTCTTTCATCTTGAGTGATGTAATCACTTATGTCCTATAACTCTTGAAAGACTTTATCCATTTCTTCAAATTTCACGTTGGCCGAAGAAGTATTGATTGGATGGCTATAATTAGAAAATCTTTTTTTGATAGAGTCACTATTTTTTATTTATTTCGGAGAGTACCACCTACAGATTTATTATTGCCGAGGCTTGTATGTTTACAAATACATTTGTAGAGTGAGAGAGAGAGAGAGAGAGAGAGAGAGAGAGAGAGAGAGGAGAGAGAGAGAGAGGAGAGAGAGAGAGAGAGAGAGAGAGAGAGAGAGAGAGAGAGAGAGAGAATAGTTTTCCAATTCCCTACCACTCTTTCAATATCGAAGAACATAAATACATAATATGTATTGTTAAAAAAACAGAAATATCCGCGTTTGTCTGTAATATATATATATATATATATATATATATATATATATATATATATATATATATATGTATGTATGTATATATTACTTATATATTATATATATATATATATATATATATATATATATATATATATATATATATATATATATATATATATATATTACAGTATATATGGATTAATATCAACACAACATCGTGTTCAAATAGAAATAAATTTCTACCTCATACCTGGGATCGAACGCTAGCCCCTTCTAATGAAAGGCCAGGTCGAAACCAACCATGTCACGAGAGCCATGGTTGGTTCGACCTGGCCTTTTATTAGAAGGGGTTAGCGTTCGATCCCAGGTATGAGGTAGAAATTTATATCTATCTATATATATATATATATATATATATATATATATATATATATATATATATATATATATACCGTATACTGTACAAATATATATGCATATATATACATATATATATATATATATATATATATATATATATATATATATATATATATATATATATATATATATATATATATACATGTGTATGTGCGTGTGAATGTGTGTGTGTGTGTAGTACGTTCTTGCTAGACTTCAGTCAGATTCACTCTCCTTACTCCAGTTACTGGTCCTTGGAAATATAGAATTTGTAATTATTTTAGGTAACTCTGTATTAATATCTCCTCTTTTAATTTTCCCCTTTTCAAAAGATTTTGTCTAAATGGTTTTTTATTATCTATTAAAGCAGCAATATGAAATTGTTTTGATTATCACTGGATCTATTTGCAATACATCTAATATGATTATCGAAAATAAATATTATTATTATTATTATAATTATTTGAATTATTAAAATTATTGTTATTGAAATTATGGAAATTACTATTATTGTGAAAATTATTAAAAAATATTGTTATTGATAGAATTATCTAAATTATTATTATGGTTCTATTAACAGCCACAGAAATATAAAAATTGTCTTACGTCACAGTGATTCTATAAGCAATAGATCCAATATGATTATCCGGAATAAATATCGGCTCTATTACCAGCTATGTATCGTTAAAATACTGATAAATATCGTGAGCAAATTTGCCATACTTACCAATAATTTTCATTGTAATTTCAATCCGAAATTCTCCATAAAAATATTTCAGTAAAATACAGGTGACCGTAATTTTACCCTAGTATTTTTCTATTATTCTTTAAGGGTTGATGACCGTAATATGATTCCTTTTCGTCAATATTGTTTTGAAAACAATAAATGCTGGCAATATTTATTCCAAGATTTTTACCGCTTTTTTAACGGCAAAATTTTAACAGTGTAGCAAAGTGTAGCAAAGCCCTTCGCAACAGTAAACAGGTATAGCCTCTCAGAATCCTGGAATCATGGCACTGAGATTAAACGTCTCTTTGAGCAATATAAGAAATAATAATAATAATAATAATAATAATAATAATAATAATAATAATAATAATAATAATAATAATAATTATTATTATTTATTATTATTATTATTATTATTATTATAAGCTAATCTACAACCCTAGTT
>NC_090742.1:8908508-8913508 GCF_036898095.1 Palaemon carinicauda
GTATACTTGACATGTAAATAAAAACCTGAAATTGTATTTGGGAAGAGAAAGTTGAAAGTGAAAACTAGCAAAGTATACTTGACACTAACTGAAAACTTGAGATTGTATTTGGGAAGAGAAAGTTAAAAGTGAAAGTTAGTAAAAGTATACTTGACATGTAAATGAAAACTTGAAATTGTATTTGGGAAGAGAAAGTTGAAAGTGAAAACTAGCAAAGTATACTTGACATGTAAATAAAAACCTGAAATTGTACTTTGGGAAGAGAAAGTTGAATATAAATTCTAGCAAAATTATGTAAATGAGAATCTGAAACTGTATGTGTGAAGAGAAAGTTAAAAGTGAAAGCTAACAAAAGTATACTTGAAATGTAAAAAAAAACATGAAATTGTATTTGGGAAGAGAAAGTTAAAAGTGAAAGCTAACAAAAGTATACTTGAAATGTAAAAAAAAATGAAATTTTATTTGGGAAGAGAAAGTTAGAAGTGAAAGCAAGCAAAAATATACTTTAAATGTAAATGAAACATGAAATTGTATATGGGAAGCGAAAGTTAAAAGTGAAAACTAGCAAAAGCATACTTGAAATGTAAATGAAAACTTGACTTTGTATTTGGGAAGAGAAAGTTAAAAGTAAAAGATAGTAAAAGTATACTTGACATGTAAATGAAACATGAAATTTTATACGGGAAGAGAAAGTTAAAAGTGAAAGTTAGCAAAAGCATACTTGACATGTAAATAAAAAACTAAAATTGTATTTTGTGAAGAGAAAGTTGAAAGTAAATGCTAGCAAAATTATGTAAATGAAAACCTGAAACTGTATTTGAGAAGACAAAGTTGAAAGTAAATGCTAGCAAAAGTATACTTGACATGTAAATAAAAACTTGAAACTATTTGGGAAGAGAAAGTTGAGAGTGAAAGTTAGAAAAGTATACTTGACATGTAAATGAAAACTTGACTTTGTATTTGGGAAGAGAAAGTTAAAAGTGAAAGTTAGCAAAAGAATACTTGCCATGTAATTGAAAACCTTAAATTGTACTTGGGAAGAGAAAGTTGAAAGTGAAAGTTAGCAAAATAATACTTGACAAGTAAATGAAAACTTGAAAGTTATTTGTCTATACTAACGGTAGTATCTCAAAGGAACTCTTCTTAGTTTACCAAAGCAGTTTCTTTATCGTCATTAGCTTGGTTAGAGAAAAGGGCTCAAATGTTTATCGAATTCTTTGGTTGTCTTAGTAAGGACTTTAAAATACAGACAACTCTTTGTTTCCTCTTCCCAATATTACGTTCCTGCCATAGCAAAAATCATGAGCTTTTTTCCTTCTATATATTTTTTCAGTCCTCGATTCTTTACAGGCATGTTAAGAGAATTTTATTTGTGAGTGTTTGTTTTTTAATATTTTAGTTTATATGAAAATGTATTTATATATTAAACTTATATATCCGTACGTCCTTTGCATAGCAAAACTCATGAGCTCCCCCTCCCCCAAGAATTTTATTTTATTAGAGAATTTTATTTGGCTGGTCTTATGTGTGATTGTTTGTTTTTTATTATTTTAGTTTATATGAAAATGTGTTTATATATTAAACTTTTGTATCTGTTGGCCTTTTGCATAGCAAAACTCACGAGGTCCCCTTTCCCCCGATTTTTTTTCTCTCTCTAGATTCTCTACAGCCATGTTAAGAAAATTTTATTTGTGATTGTTTATTTCTGAATATTTCAGTGTATATGAAAATTTATTTATATATTAAACTTTTATATCCGTACGTCCATGGCATAGCAAAAATCATGAAATTTTTTCTCTCCCACACTTTTTCTTTTCGATCCCAGATTCTATACAGCCATTTTAAGAGAATTAGTTTTGGCTGATTTTGTTTGTGATTTTTTTTTCTGAATGATTTACTTTATATGAAAATGTGTTTATTAAACTTTTTTTTTTATCATCGTATACATATTAATTTTCATTCCTCTAGAAGAGAAAGAAGTAAATGTCATTAAAAACTTAAATGATATTCAATATTAATTCCTTTATAATGATCTAAATATAGTCTCCAGTATTCCATTATATTTATAATAGATATTTCGAAATGCTACACGGATTACCTTTTGAGAATACTAAAAAACAGAATAGAAAACTCTTTATTTTCTGAGTGACTTGGGCATTTTTTCTATTTTTGAGAATACTAAAACACAATAAAAAAAAATTTATTTTCTGAGTAATTTGGGTTTTTTTCGGTTTTTGAAATTGCTAAAAAAGCAGAATAAAATATAAAACACTTAATTTCCCGAGTAATTTGGGCATTTTTTCTATTTTTGAGAATGCTAAAAAACAGAATGAAAAAAACTATTTCCTGAGTAATTTGGGCTTTTTTTCTATTTTTGAGAATACTGAAAAACAATGTATAAAAAAAACTTTATTTTTTGAGTAATTTTATCATCATTTCTATAGATAACCAGAGACAGAAAAAATTGATTAAATCATCAAAATAAAAAAGGCAATCATTTAGCCCTAACTTATTTCCATTCATTTGAATTCAATTGACTAAATGGTCTCTGAAATTTACCTTGAAGTTTGGAGTATGTAATATGCCTCTTGACAAAATGCCTCGAGAACATATGAACTCTTTTATCAAGTAGAAAGCTCACAGCCCCTTTTTGAAAAAAGGAGAAAAGGTTTTCTGTAAAAGAAATAATGATAATAATAATAATAATAATAATAATAATAATAATAATAATAATAATAATGATAATAATAATGATTATAATAATTATTATTATTAGTAGTAGTAGTAGTATTATAGTTATTATTGTTATTAATTTTATCATTATTATTATTATTATTATTATTATTATTATTATTATTATCATCATCACTTTCATTGATATTATAAGTGTTGTTATTATCATCATGATCATTTTTTTATTTGTGTATTATTATTATTATTATTATTATTATTATTATTATTATTATTTGCATATATAAAATTTAATTATATAAAATCTCTCTCTCTCTCTCACTCTCTCTCTCTCTCTCTCTCTCTCTCTCTCTCTCCTCTCTCTCTCTCTCTCTCACTCACTGATGGTTATGTTTCCTGAAGAGTAAAATAAATTCGATTA
This sequence comes from Palaemon carinicauda, assembly GCF_036898095.1. Classification (NCBI taxonomy): domain Eukaryota; kingdom Metazoa; phylum Arthropoda; class Malacostraca; order Decapoda; family Palaemonidae; genus Palaemon; species Palaemon carinicauda. The sequence continues at coordinate 8,911,621 of NC_090742.1, forward strand.
TTCATCAGAGAGGGTCCATTGTTTCCGGCTAATTACCCTTTCAATCAGATTTGAAATGCTATCAATGATCCCATTTCCCCTACCACCCAAATACTCAAATATACAGAGGATTTTTATGCATTCTGGATAAAATGAAGTAATGGTAAATTGCTCTTTCAGTTTAGATTTAATTAAATGAATTAATGATATAAATAAAGAGGTTTTTAAACTTTACTACTAGATGTTTGATGTCTGTGTCTTATGATAAGCATAGGTTTAAATGCCACTCATGAATGGCAGAGGCAATGGACAGTGATAATGCGATGGCTAGTATGACATATATACAGTATATATATATATATATATATATATATATATATATATATATATATATATATATATATATATATATATATATATATATATTCAGTATATATATATACATATATACATATATATATATATATATATATATATATATATATATATATATATATATATATATATATAATATATATATATCCCCCACCATCCTTAGCTCACAAGGATGGTGAGGTTTCAGCGACTAAAGAAACTAACGATTTTGAGCGGGACTCGAACCCCAGTCCGGCCATAGCAAGGCAGGGACGCGTCTAATAGGCCACCACAACTTGCAATGAAAAATTCTATGGAACTGTGGTTGTGATGGTTGATGTGGTAACGTCCCTGACTGGTGAACACCAGACTGGGCTTCGAGTCCCGCTCAAACTCGTTAGTTTCTTTGGTAGTTGCAACCTCAGCATCCTTGTGAGCTAAGAGCCGTGGGGGGGGGGGGGTGTAGTTTGGGGAGCCTATAGGTCTACCAGCCAAGTCATCAGCAGCCATTGTCTCTCCCTCCCTGGTCCTAGCTTGGATGGAGAGGGGGCTTGAGCGCTTATCATATGTGAATATGGCCAATCTCTAGTGCATTCTCCTTTTTGATAGGGTAATTTTACTGTCCCTTGCCTCTTCCATTCATGAGAGGCCTTTAAAGCTTTAAATAAAGCTCATGGTTCCCCGAGTTTTCAGTAAGTTGCCGGTTTCCGGATGTTTTAACACTTTCTTAAAAATATATTCTAAAAACGTTGCATTTCATCTTTATATTTTATGTTAAATGTACTTTTATGAAAATTTCATTCATAAGTTGAACTCAACTCAACTTAGTGGGCTCCACACGGCGCTATGAAGGGTTGAAAGACACAGACCTACATGGCTGAGGACTATGAAGCGTGTAGTAGGAGATGATGAATGGAGAAGTATTGATTTAAAAGCTCAAGATAGAGACGACTGTCGAAATCTAACCTAGGCCCCTTGCGTCAATAAGCGTAGGAGGAGATGATGATGATGAACCAAAATGGTAATTTCCAGTTAAGAGGAATACATATAGAATATTTCGAATACCTCAAAGTATTCTCAGAATCATAAATTTTGGCTCAGAGTTTTCAAAATATGAAATATATTTCAATATAGACTCATCATACCAAGAAATTATAGAATTTCATATTTTTTAACACAGTAAGTGAGCTTCAAGTAAAAGTTTATTAATTTATATAATTTGCAATACTTTTTACTTCTTCTAATTCAGATTTAGCCAAATTCAGAAAATATATACTTAATTATCTAATTAACTATTTGATTATTTAATCAATCATTTAATTATGTATTCTTTTCTTAGTGGTGCCCTATTAGAAACGGCCCGGCCAAGCGATCTCCCGGACTTGGGTTCAAGTCCCGCTCAAGCTCGATAGTTTCTTGAAGTGTCTGCAACCTTACCATCTTTGTGAGCTAAGGAGGGGGGTGGGTGTTTAGGGGAGCCTATAGGTCTACCTGCTGAGTCATCAGCAGCCATTGCGTGGCCCTCCCAGTCCTAGCTTGGGAGAAGAGGAGCTTG
>NC_090742.1:8916008-8926008 GCF_036898095.1 Palaemon carinicauda
ATATATATATATATATATATATATATATATATATATATATATATATATATATATATATATTATATATATATGTATATATATATATATACATATTTATAACAACGACAACAATAACAAATGCATCCTGTGCTGATCATGGCAATGCACAAATTCTTTCACCATGTATATATATATATATATATATATATATATATATATATATATATATATATATATATATATACATGGGATTTTACATGATCTTTTGTGCTTGAATTGGTCACAATTATATAATAGTGTAGATCCTGTTGTCCCTTTGAATGAGAATCTAGTCAACATAATTGATAGGCGTATCCCTTCTCGTGTGCTAAGGTACCGAGTGAAGGACAAACCGTGGTTCAATGATGATTGTAGACGTGCTTTTTTGGAGAAGCAGGAGGCCTATCAACTTTGGAAGGGTAACAGATCAGATTTGACCTGGAACAACTATACTCAGCTTCGAGCTTTTGCTCATAGAGTTTATGCCTCAACTGAAAAGGAGTACAATTTAACCATAAAAGAAACACTTTCTGGTACAACTCAGGAACATAAATGGTGGTCTACCCTTAAATCTGCACTCTTTGGTGTAGATGCAACAGTTCCTCCTTTACTTAAACCAGATGGCTCTGTCACTCACTGTCCAAAGGAAAAGGCAACCCTTTTGGCTGATGTTTTTGACAGTAAACAGAGTAATGAAAAACTTGAACTTCCTCATTCCTGTTTTCCTGAGGCTAAACTAACTAGTTTAGCTTTTCGATCTCGTGAGATTAAAGCTCTGTTGATGGACCTTGATGCTTATGGAGGTGTTGACCCAAATGGTATTTTTCCTTTGTTTTTTATAAAGACAGCAGATTTCTTAGCTCCAAAGTTATCTGTTATTTTGCGCAAGTTAGCAAGAAGAGGAGCTTTTAGCACTAGTTGGAGAATTGGTAATGTTACTCCTCTATGTAAATGTGTATGTGGTAGCTCAAGTCCCACTGATTACCGCCCAATTTCCATAACTCCCATATTATCTAAAGTTTTTGAACGTCTTCTGGCAAAACGTCTTAATAGGTTTGCTGAAGGTAATCATCTACTCCCTAGTTTGCAATTTGGTTTTCGTAAAGGCCTTGGAGCATGTGATGCCCTTCTTACAATCTCCAATGCTGTACAGAAATCCCTTGATTGTGGTCGGGAAGTTCGTATGATTGGCCTTGATTTTAGTGCTGCCTTTGACCGTGTTAATCATGAGGCCCTTGTTTTCAAACTGAAACAGTTGGGAGTGGGTGGGTCGTTTCTTAGCATTATTATTGATTTTTTAAGTAATAGATCTCAAAGAGTTGTTGTTGATGGGCACCATAGTGATTATAGGAATGTGATATCCGGTGTTCCACAGGGTAGTGTTCTTGGCCCTTTACTTTTTATACTATATACACATGACATGTGGTTTGGCCTAGAAAACAAGCTTGTTGCATATGCAGATGATGCTACTCTCTTTGCATCAATTCCATCCCCTGAATGTAGATCTAGGGTTGGTGAATCCCTTAATAGAGATTTAGCTAGAATTAGTGCATGGTGCAAATTATGGGGTATGAAGTTGAATCCTAACAAAACTCAAAGTATGATTGTAAGTAGGTCAAGGACGGTGGTTCCTCAACATCCGGATCTCAGTATTGATAATGTTTCTTTAAATATGTATGACTCTTTCAAAATTTTAGGTGTGATTCTCGACAGTAAATTTACTTTTGAGAAACATATAAGGTGTGTGTCTTCTTCAATTTCACAAAAAATAGGCTTATTGAGAAAGTCTTTCAAGATTTTCGGTGATCAATCTATTCTGAAGAAGTGTTTTAATTCTTTTATTCTACCTTGTTTTGAGTATTGTTCTCCTGTCTGGTCTTCAGCCGCTGATTCTCATCTTAATTTGTTGGACAGAAACTTACGGTCTATTAAATTTCTTATTCCTGATCTAGATATTAATCTCTGGCACCGTCGTTCAATTAGTTCATTATGCATGTTGCATAAGATTTTTCACAACTCTGACCATCCTTTACATTCAGATCTCCCTGGACAATTCTATCCTGTTCGTAATACTAGGCAGGCAGTTAATTCTAATAGCCAGGCCTTCTCCATCACGAGGCTCAATACTGCGCAGTACTCTAGAAGTTTTATTCCAGCTGTGACCAAGTTGTGGAATGATCTTCCTAATCGGGTGGTTGAATCAGTAGAACTTCAAAAGTTCAAAGTTGGAGCAAATGCTTTTTTGTTGACCAGGCGGACATGAGTCTTTTTATAGTTTATTTGACATATTTGTTTTTGATGTTGTTGATAGTTTATTATATGACATGTCTGTTTTGACGTTGTTTCTTATTTTAGAATGATTTATTGTTAATTTGTTCTCTTCATTTATTTATTTCCTTATTTCCTTTCCTCACTGGGCTATTTTTCCCTGTTGGAGCCCCTGGGCTTATAGCATCTTGCTTTTCCAACTAGGGTTGTAGCTTGGATAGTAATAATAATAATAATAATATATATATATATATATATATATATATATATATATATATATATTATATATATATATATATATATATATATATATATATATATATATGTGTGTGTGTGTGTGTGTGTGTGTGTATATACACACATGTATATATCGGTGTGTGGCGTGTGTCTCTGCATAGTACTGTACAATCGGGTATCTAATAGATGTTATGATCCTATACCACCTGCAATAGCTCCTAGAAAGAAACCTTGAACATATTCAGAACAATACCTACATGTAATTTGTTATATGGTAGAATTCTCTTTACCCAATCCATGAATATATTAAGAATTGAATCCAGAATACAATTCTGGATAAAGGTATTGGATAGCTAGAAAGATAGATGAAATCATTTGCCATTCGTCAAAATGTTTACAAAATCTCTCTCTCTCTCTCTCTCTCTCTCTCTCTCTCTCTCTCTCTCTCTCTCTCTCTCTCTCTCTCTCTCTCTCTCTCTATCTCTCTCTCTCTCTCTCTCTCTTCCAAGATGCACACGGAAAGAGAAATCCGAAGGCCGATGTGGTATCGTCCCTATTTGGTGATCGCCAGACTAGTTTCGAGTCCCGCTCAAACTCGTTAGTTCCTTTGGTCACTGCAACTCCATCATCCTTGTGAGCAAAGGATGGGGGGTTTGGGGGAGTCTATAGGTCTATCTGCTGATTTATCAGCAGCCATTGCCTGACTTTCGTTGGTCTTACCTTGGGTGGAGAGCAGGCATTAGCGCTGATCATATGTAATATGGTCAGTCTCCAGGGCACTGTACTGCTTGATAGGGCAATGTCACTGTCCCTTGTCTCTGCCATTCATGAGCGGCCTTTAAACCTTAAACCTTTAAACCTAAAACCTTGAAAAGGAAAACTTATCTACGAGTGTATCATAGGCGGAAAATTCGTTCATATGCGTACCTTACCTCGACATACGAAGCCGGACGTGTTCAGTTACTACGCTACCCTAAACTTTGCTTAGCTCAGCAGTTTATTAGATCACGAGATAGGATCCTGCATTACACGCTTGCCATCTTTCGCGATTTCCTGTTCTTGATTGCAACCTTCTTTTGCGAGTTTTGCTGGAAGAAGAATAGGAGGGGAACGGTGTAATCACCCTATTTTCAATTTCCTTGTTTAGCGAAGGTGTAAGGAGCAACAATGAGAGAGAGAGAGAGAGAGAGAGAGAGAGAGAGAGAGAGAGAGAGAGAGAGAGAGAGAGAGAGAGAGAGAGAGAGAGAGAGGATATGAACAAGATTAATATATATCTCGTTCAGTAAAGAGAGAGAGAGAGAGAGAGAGAGAGAGAGAGAGAGAGAGAGAGAGAGAGAGAGAGAGAGAGAGAGAGAGAGAGAGATTTACAACACCATTAATATCGACAGTTTCATGAAATAAAATCCATCTGAAAACGAATTTCAGCCGTTGTCAGAGGAGAGTAACCCACAGAGAGAGTAAATATTCAGTCCCTGTCCTGTCAGGTGTTTATAAATGTAAATCTATTGATGGAGTCTCCAGTTACTGTTTGTCATAGCTCACTTCCTTGTTTTTCTTTGAGGGTTTGTCAAGAATTAGGTTTTGCTTCTACTGAATCTGATTTTCATTTTTTTTTGCGTCATTCGCAAAGTTTATTTTTGGTCTTTTCTGATTATTTTTATTTTTTTTTCGGTTTTTTATAATGCTATTTTTTTATCTTAAATGGACACAAAAATTCATGTGCCTAATATATATATATATATATATATATATATATATATATATATATATATATATATATATATATATATATATATATATATATACTGTACAGTATATGTGTATATATATTATTATTATTATTACTATCCAAGCTACAACCCTAGTTGGAAAAGCAAGATGCTATAAGCCCAGGGGCTCCAACAGGGAAAAATAGCCCAGTGAGGAAAGGAAATAAGGAAATAAATAAATGAAGAGAACAAATTAACAATAAATCATTCTAAAAACAGTAACAACGTCAAAACAGACATGTCATATATAAACTATCAACAGCATCAAAAACAAATATGTCATAAATAAACTATAAAAAGACTCATGTCCGCCTGGTCAACAAAAAAGCATTTGCTCCAACTTTGAACTTTTGAAGTTCTACTGATTCAACCACCCGATTAGGAAGATCATTCCACAACTTGGTTACAGCTGGAATAAAACTTCTAGAGTACTGCGTAGTATTGAGTCTCGTGATGGAGAAGGCCTGGCTATTAGAATTAACTGCCTGCCTAGTATTACGAACAGGATAGAATTGTCCAGGGAGATCTGAATGTAAAGGATGGTCAGAGTTATGAAAAATCTTATGCAACATGCATAATGAACTAATTGAACGACGGTGCCAGAGATTAATATCTAGATCAGGAATAAGAAATTTAATAGACCGTAAGTTTCTGTCCAACAAATTAAGATGAGAATCAGCAGCTGAAGACCAAACAGGAGAACAATACTCAAAACAAGGTAGAATGAAAGAATTAAAACACTATATATATATATATATATATATATATATATATATATATATATATATATATATATATATATATATAAATATATATATATATGTATAGATACACACATATATACATATGATATATATATATATATATATATATATATATATATATATATATATATATATATATATATATATATATATATATATATATATATATATATATGCATATGTGAAAATAAATATATAGCCATACACATACTGTATATATATATATATATATATATATATATATATATATATATATATATATATATATATATATATATATACATACACGTTTACATCTCACTCTTGTTTCGTTACCTACCACTAATTTCATATATATCTACCTCGTATTTTCCAATTTCTTCCACCCTATCCCTGTTTTAAAAATAGCTTTCTTAACGACTACTCTCCTGCCTCAACACAGCAATATCCTCTCCCTTTCGTTAACCCCGAAGCGACTGCCTTCCTTCCTTCCCACTGCCCTGACCTGAAATAGTGCGCCAAAGTGTAGCCTACTCTTAATCACGAATACTCTAACCCAAGATTGTGGAAGATCATAGTATAGACTAAAGAGGCTATGGCACCACTCAAGACTAAAGAACAATGATTTAATTTTGGAGTGTCCTTCGCCTAATAGAGATGATTATCATATCTAAAGAGTCTTTACCAATAAGATTAGGCTCATGTTATAGAGAGAAATTGGGAGCGATTAGATATTTTTTAAAATAAGTTATATAAATGCAAAATTAATGCCAGGTACTCCTATTTACGGCAACAAATTATATTTCTAAATCACCTCTGGACCTCTAAAACATTTCACTATTATAGTGATTAATGTTGCATATCGTATTGTAGTTATACATTTCTATAATTTGTTTTCATGTTTAAAGGTTTAAAGGCTGCTCATGTATGGTAGAGGCAAGGGTCAGTGACATTGCCCTATCAAGCAGAACAATGCCCTAGAGACTGACCATATATACATATGATCAGCGCCCATGCCCCCTCTCCACCCAAGCTAGGACTAAGGAGGGCCAGGTAATGGCTGCTGATGGCTCAGCAGATAGACCTATAGGCTCCCCCACCCCCCCATCCTTAGCTCACAGGAATGGTGAGGTGTTGCGACAAAAGAAACTATCGAGTTTGAGCGGGACTCGAACCCCATTCTGGTGTTCACCAGCCAGGGACATTACCACATCGGCCACTATAGCCTTAAAGTATGTTTACCTCAGTTGTATAGCTGATGATTTAATTATTAAGTTTATCATTTCTTCCATAGGATCGTGTAGCTAATTGAGGATTAAGTCCAAATAATATTGTTCTGCTGCAGAAGAAAATTTAAAACTCAACCTTAATTATTTTGATTAAACTTTAAAATTCAATGAAGTTTTTAGAGTTGGTGTGGCCTGATTAGTAACGTCTCTGCCTGGTGATTGCCAATCTGTGGTTCGAGACCCCGCTCAGACTCGTTAGTGCCTTTAGTGTCTGTAACCTTACCATCCTTGTGAGCTAAGGTTAGTGGGTTTAGGGCAGCCTATATGTCTATCTGCTGTGTTATCAGCAGCCATTGCCTGGCCCTCCTTAGTCCTAGCTTGGGTGGAGAGGGGGCTTTGGCGCTGATCATATAATATATGGTCAGCGTCTAGGGCATTGTCCTGCTTGATAGAGCAATGTCACTGTCCCTTGCCTCTGCCATTCATGAGCGGTCTTAAAACCTTTAATTGACCCTTAATTAAACAATTTTCATCGTAGTTCACGAAAACAGTAATTATGAATCGTGTGCCTTCAAATAAAAAGAATAAATCAAAAGGAAGATGTAGAAGTATGAATAATAATAAAGAAAAATATATACACATGACTTAATCATTTTCAATTGATTAAAATTAAAAATTCATAGATAGATTAAACTTTTTTTTAAGCCCTGAGTAACTTGACAGTTATTAATATAATTCAAATTACAATTGAATGGTAGTTGTTATTATTATTATTATTATTATTATTATTATTATTATTATTATTATTATTATTATTATCATGATTATCAGTATTATCATCATTATAATTGTATACAGCGTGAAAATAAAAGTCTGATGATCATCGCAACATCAAACATGATCGTATTAATTAGCCGACCTTCATATGACCTAAATATGAAAAGGATATATGACCTGTTCATTATGCGTCAGCGTCAGTTATCTAGTTTGGTTCATTGCTTCAAATTAGGTACGTGTTAAGCTCAGGCGGGCTTTCATGCAAATTGGGGTGGGGGGGGGGGGGGCCTTCGCCGACAGGATTCTGCTGACGGAGCATTTATTAATTAAATACCTATCTATATATATACATATATGATAAATTTTGCCCATTCAAAACGTGTTTTTCATATTTCAAATAAGCCACATATATTAATACATTAAAGTCTGGATTCTCTTTACGACCTCGGGATCAGAGCCCTAGGCGAAATCACTCAAAGACTATAGTATCGTGGCTGAGTGGTATGGTTAATGTCATAAAAGTACCCTGGACCAGGGTTCGAAACCCGGCCGGTCAGATACTATAGTCTTTGAGTGATTTCGCCTGGGGCTCTGATCCCGAGGTCGTTGAGAGAATCGAGATTTTAATATATATAAAAATCTTGCTTGGCATCTAGTTACGAAAGAGGAAATAGGAACTAGTGAGTTATGGGAAAGCTCAAGCAATTGCTGTGACTGTTTCCTTGTCATGGAATGAGGCATGCGCATAAGTTGGAAGGGATATGTAAGTATAACTTTAACTATATACATTGCAAGATCTGAGGGAGAGAGAGAGAGAGAGAGAGAGAGAGAGAGAGAGAGAGAGAGAGAGAGAGAGAGAGAGAGAGAGAGAGAGAGAGAGAGAGTTGGGGATGGGGGAATAAGCGAATTTTGATTATTATTATTATTATTATTATTATTATTATTATTATTATTATTATTATTATTATTATTATTACTGTTGTTGTTGTTGTTGTTGTTGTTGTTGCTGCTGCAGCTACTGATAACGCTTTATTTCTGTTGTTCTTGATAGCTTTCGTATTGATATACTTACGAATAGTATCAATAATTATTGTTGGAAATAATAGTTGTGGTAGTAACAAAATTAGTAGTAAGAATGACGAAAATATAATTCAGCTGTAGGGTATAAGTAATGATTTTCAATGAAAAGGAACATATATCTCACTTAAATTTTAAGTTAACTTATGCTCACTTAAATTATAAGTCAACTTGGGCTCACTTAAATTATAAATCAACTTTGGGACGCTTAAATTATAAGTCACCATGGGTTTACTGAAATTATAAGTCAATTTGGCTCACTTAAATTATAAGTCATCTTTGGGTCACTTAAACTGTGAGTCAACTTGGGCTCACTTAGATTATAAGTCAAATTTGATTCACTTGCATTATTAGTCAATTTTGACTCCCTCAAGTTATAAGTCAACTTGGGCTCACTTAAATTAAAAGTAAACTTTGGCTCACTTAAATTATAAATCAACTTTGGCTAACTTGAATTATAAGTCAGCTTGTTCTCACTTAAATCATAGTCAACTTGGGTTCACTTAAATTATAAGTCAACTTTGGAAACTAATTACCCATATAGCATTTGGGAAAAACAGATACTAAAGAACAAACCTGAATCAACATAAATTGCAATGATGTACATAAAGAACAAATTCCTTGCAATCTGATTTCCAAAGAAAAAAATTAACAATCGTTAATACGGGTTTAATTTTTAATTGCTTAGATTGAATACTGCTTGAAAACAGTTCTCCACTTATTGGCATTATATGAAGTTTGTTTATGAATTATGTGCCACCCTGTATATTTGCCCCGTAACTTATAGATAATAAAAAAGGAACACAAACACAAGAACACCACCTAAGCTAAGGTTCTTTACCTAACCTAACGCAGGAGCCGTATCCTTACAGACTTATTTAACAAGAACACCACTTAACCTAAGTTTCCTCACCTAATCTAACTCAGGAGCCGTATCCTTACATACTTATATAACAAGAGCACCACTTAAACTAAGGTTCCCTACCTAACCTAACCCAGGAACCGTATCTTTACATACTTATCTAACAAGAACATTACCTAACCTAAGGTTCCCAACTAACCTAACCTATGAGCCTTATCCTTACACACTTATCTGACAAGAGCACCATCTAACCTAAGATTCCCCACCTAACCTAACCTAACCTAACCTAGGAGAGATATATTTACCTATCTTGGAACCCGAACCTGCTTGAACCCTGTGTTAGTTTCCAAACCGGCTTCACTCCTGGCAAGGTAACTCGAAATCATATTTCGTAGATGGTAGAACTAGCTTTACATTATCGTATTTCAGACCAAGATAAACAAAATTATCCCCATAAAAAATATTGATTTAATAAGTAATAAGAAAGTCTAACGCCTGTCCCAACCAACTACATTCACCCCAAAATAATTTACTTGAAAAAAAAATATAATTTTCAGACATTTTGCTTTAAAAGACACACCGATAAACCTTCTCCTGCTTAGAAGTCCAACTCACAAACCAAAGATTGGATCATTAAACTGGGGGATTACTTTTCAAGAAAACGTATTTCCGGCGATATTAGGTCATTACTGCAGCTAATAGGTCTATGAATCAGCATAATTACAACATAATGTCTTTGCCGAGAAGCTTGGGAGGAGAATGTGATATTTGCCCTGCTTTTTCCGGTGTACATATCGCTGGGAGGTGAGTTACACGGCTGAGGGCACTCTGCGGAGAGCTAGGGCCAGATTAATGTTATTGTATAGTGCTATATTCTCTCTCTCTCTCTCTCTCTCTCTCTCTCTCTCTCTCTCTCTCTCTCTCTCTCTCTCTCTCTCTCTCTCTCTCTCTGATGAAGGTATATCGATATACTTTTTATTTTTTTATTTTTGTTACATCCATATGTGCCCCGAATAGCCA